>NC_139700.1:5667177-5714677 GCF_964188405.1 Protomyctophum parallelum
AGGAGCGGTCTCTATCAGCTCCTTTTTAAATAACTCACCAATTCAGTACCCTGAAATCTCAACCTACAGACCTCATGCCATGTGGCATTACAATGCCTAGCTACTGGGGATTTTGTACACAGGGATACTTTAAAACATATACTAACTATTTATTTTTTGCAAGTAATTTCCCCCCTCACTTTTATCTTTCTGCCTGTCTGGGGGTGCATGAATGACGTGGCATTTTTGGCCTCACTGGATAAAGTGTGCCAATGACGTTTAACTATCTGCTTAATATTTAGAGAGATTGGTAGACAATACAATAGATCGCCCCCTGGAGGTAGAGGAGAATGTGGGCGTAAAGAGGCTCATGCTAGCCAACACTTGGACTTTAGACATGCTGTTGCGCAATGTCTCCTCACCATTCCATCTCACTCTGTCAGTCGCACATGTCTTAAGCCTGTCTTTCATACTCTTGACTCTGTATTGCAAATACGTTATAATCTTAACAGCTGACTGCATGGTTTCAGTCTAGAGGCATGATATAAGTGGAGTATTGCTAAGTGATTGTTTCTGTCTGTTGGCTTGCGGTATACAGTAGTCAGGAGTATACAGGAGTTGATATACAATACAAACTCATTATTATAATTGTCAGTGCACGTAGTCAATCCTACGGGCTGCGGCGCCACCTGTCAGCCAGGAGTGTTGGGCGGGAAGAGTAGGACGAAGTCTCTACGTCCTCCCGGTGGTGGTTCCTCACTGGCAGGTGAGTCAGTAGGACACGAAACACAGACATGTCATTTGTGTGGGAGGGGACTGGGGAGGCATGAATTGCATAACGAATATATAAACTCTGGAGAAAATGGGAGTATATCTTCACGGATCTCTGAAAGCAAATATAAATCAACGCTATAAGCGTTATATGTTGTATATCTGACTCGCCAATGTCATATAAGCACGTTCTCTTGTTTTCCCCCAAAGGAATGTATAAGGGCCAGTAAAACTATACTGAAGCATCAGGTGATATTGTGATATAGGTTTCACTTTCGGTTTCCAAATGGATGCTGTTCCAAGTCAGCCACTTTCTATATACCATCTATACGTACTTAATTAAAAAAAAAAAACACTTGGCTCCACTCAAATTAAGTAGTCGCTTAAAAAAAAAAGTGTCTTTAAATCATAAATGTGACATCAAACTATAAGGTCTGTGAGGACTATTTAAACACGAACAGTGCTGGATCTCAGCACCGCTGGACGTAGTAGTGACAGGCTTGTTTTACTTGACCACGATGTCATTTAGATGTTATTTAGGCACATGCTACTGTATATTCATGGTTTACCCCGTATCCTTAGATGTATTATGTACAGATTACCTTTCAAAGTATATTGTTTAGACTCCTGCTAAGCTCTTGGTTCACTCGTGATCCTAGTTTACTGAGGCACTGCACTACACTGTCTCTCTGCATTTGAGTGAGAAACCAGTACAAGTGAGAAAATCTGAATGGGCCGGGTCACTGTACTGTACTGTACTGTACTGTACTGTACTGTACTGTACTGTACTGTACTGTACTGTACTGTACTGTACTGTACTGTACTGTACTGTACAAGCCCTCCTCCCTGGCCTGTGTGTGTCTGTGTGTTAGGCTGTGCAACAGTGACACTTGGTGGTGAACAAAAGCTATAACGCTATGTTCGTGCTCGGTCACAGCCAGGGACACAGGGACAGACAGACCCAGGGACACAGGGACAGACAGACACAGGGACACAGGGACAGACAGACCCAGGGACAGACAGACCCAGGGACACAGGGACAGACAGACCCAGGGACACAGGGACAGACAGACCCAGGGACACAGGGACAGACAGACCCAGGGACACAGGGACAGACAGACCCAGGGACACAGGGACAGACAGACCCAGGGACAGACAGACCCAGGGACACAGGGACAGACAGACCCAGGGACACAGGGACACAGGGACAGGGACAGACAGACCCAGGGACACAGGGACAGACAGACCCAGGGACAGACAGACTCAGACACAGACAGACCCAGGGACAGACAGACACAGGGACAGACAGACACAGGGACAGACAGACTCAGACACAGACAGACCCAGGGACAGACAGACACAGGGACAGACAGACACAGGGACAGACAGACTCAGACACAGACAGACCCAGGGACACAGGGACAGACAGACCCAGGGACACAGGGACAGACAGACACAGGGACAGACTGACCCAGGGACACAGGGACAGACAGACACAGGGACAGACAGACAGAGGAACAGACAGACAGACACAGGGACAGACAGACAGAGGGACAGACAGACACAGGGACAGACAGACAGAGGGACAGACAGACAGAGGGACACAGACACATTAGTATTATTATGTATTTATTTATTTTCAACCGGGACCGCCTGCACACTTTCCCTGGCCTCGTCCCTTCCTGTTCGGCACGCCAACCCCCCCAACCACCCACGGCCCGAAACCGGCCGCTCCTCGCCCTGTTTATCTCACTTGTACTGTAACGTACAGTATGCTCACTGTAAGGCTCTCTGGGTAAGAGTGTGTACTAAATGTCTACATTGTGAATAGATCCATTAGTATAGTAACACAGCTCCTACTAGTGTAGCTGTTAATAAACACACGAACGCATGAAGACAGAGCTGGCACTGGGGTGACAGCATTAACTGAATGACAATGTTCTTTGTGTGTGCGTGTGTGTGTGTGCGTGTGTGTGTGTGTGTGTGTGTGTGTGTGTGTGCGTGCGTGTGTGCGTGCGTGCGTGCGTGCGTGCGTGCGTGCGTGCGTGCGTGCGTGCGTGCGTGCGTGCGTGCGTGCGTGCAGACAGGGTTTTGGAGACAGAGAAGATCCTGTTAACTGAACCGGTACCAGAGCTGGGCCACACAGAATACCAGCTGCTCAAGTTCTTCATCCTACTGTGAGCCAAAAGGGGAAATAAAAACACACCACTTTACATCTTCACGTATATTATAATCTTTTTACAAATACTCCAATTAAACAGCCATTTAAGGTCCTACACAGCTGTTAATGAAGCCATCTGTATAGTAGAGATTACATAGGTCCACAACTACCTGACTGTTGTAGGCTGGTATATACTGCCATCTAGAGGTTGGTGTTATATGAAACAGTTTTTAAAATTCGAGTTCCCACTCCCAGCATTGTTGATTTTGACAGCAAATTTTAATTTAGTTTTAGTCTTTTGAATAAAATTCTGTTACGTTATATTTTAGTCTGAAAGGTTTTAGGGTTAGTCTAGTTGTAGCCAACTAAAAAACCTCATGATATATTTTATGTATTTTAGCGGGCCTTGATGGCGTCGTAATGCCTGACGAAATAGTCAATATATTAATATTACTAAATGTTACAAGCTCACAGTGCCATTGTGAGCTTGTAGATCGGCTTTAGTTTAAACATACTATTGGTCCGACTGTCATAAGCACGGGGGCAGCGCATGTTCAACCACATGTCTGTTGTCGGTCCGTTGCTGTGTCTAATCTGCGTGTGCATCCCAATGTACTTACTTACTTACTTACTTACTTTCCACCACAGTTTAACACATTTTGTGCCCATGGATTCTTTCAGAATAGAGACGTAGAGTGCCATGCGTTTTTTTTGGACGATTAAAAAAATATATTATTATTTTATTTTTTGCTAAGACGTCCCCAGATGTCTTGGGTCTTATTATAAAGACGTCTGGAGACGTCCTGGGCTTACAATGTTAACCCATTCTGAACGGGAACCCCATTTTGGTGTTAGCGTCATGTTATGCTTTAGCTATTGAAAAATAGCAGATCTACAAGCTCATAGCGCGCCACCGAGTGGCGCGCTACGAGCTTGTAGGTCTGCTATTTTTTGAAAAATCGGAAGAACTACTGACATTTTTAGAATCTGATCTCAGGTCAGAATGGGTTCATCAGACCAGTGTGTGTCCAGTGGAAACCTCGTATGAATCTGATCTCAGGTCATCACTGCTGCAGATTCTATGTACTGTTGATGTGCATTCTGACCGCCTGTGCCTCTGTCTGTCTGTTAGGATCATCCTGCTGATCCTGTCCTCCTGTTACCTGGCCTTCAGGGTGTGTAGCCTCGAACAACAGCTGTCCTTCCTCAACACACAGCCCACCGTACCGCTAAGAGACAGGTGTGTGGTAGCCTCGAACACTCACACACACACACACACACACACACACACACACACACACTCGCTACACACACTCTAGTATCATTGGAACAAGCACACACTGTTTACCTTTGGTCAGGAGCTTTTACATGGCGGGAGCGTCGCGGTACAAAAGGCACAAATTACATCCGAAATTTGAATGGCAGAAGATCCACCAAGGACAGCTCTCTCTGGAATCCGATTTATTGGAGGTTTGAAAATCCTCCTTTCAACTGCTTTACACCGTGGTTATATTTTCAATCCCATAGCTGGGAACGGTGGGGCGTTGCCATAGGAACCGGACCAATTCCTGTGGTTGGACTCAACCATTATATGGATTATTAAGACGTATAAGACGAGTATACGTTAGGGTACGTATATATATACAGACCTGGGATATGACGCCACCTAGCGTCGGGGTACGTATACGGACATGGGGAAAGAAAGAATTTTTAAAATCATACTTTTTTTCTTAGTTATAATGAATTTGAGTTGACGTGTTTTTTTTTTAAGGGTAACTGTTGTATAGTCGCAATATTACTAATATACTAATATTGCTTAACCCATTCTGACCGGGCACCCATTTTGGTGTTGGCATCATGTTATGCTTTAGCTATTGAAAAATAGCAGATCTACAAGCTCATATCGCGCCACCGAGTGGCGCGATACGAGCTTGTAGGTCTGCTATTTTTGAAAAATCGAAGAGCGACTGACATTTTTAGAATCTGATCTCAGGTCAGAATGGGTTCATCAGGACCAGTGTGTGTCCGGCGGAAACCTCGTATGAATCTGATCTCAGGTCAGAATGGGTTAAGTACACCCCCCTGGACATGATGTACAGTACAAGTACATGACGCTAAGTATGTCGCAGGGAGGCACTGGGTCCCATTGTTAGGAACCCGAATCTTTGGTATGACTTGGCCTGGGATGAGATCAAACCCCCAGGGGCTGACACTCTAACCGCGAGGCCACTGAGCTGGCAAACAAGATAAGGGTGGCATGTTTCACTTTGCCTGCATGTGGTTTCAACCACACGCTTCTGTGTAAGGTGCAACTTTCATGGAAATCCAAACCACAATAATGCAGGGTGAGACCTTGGTTCGACAACGTTATGCATTATTTGGTTACTTCACTTGTCTGCAAGAATATTCTTTGGTACAAAAGCCTTAACCCATTCTGACCTGAGATCAGATTCTAAAAATGTCTATTACATCCTGACAGTTTCATTATTAACCCATTCTGACCTGAGATCAGATAAAAAAAATGTCAGTCGTTTTTTTTTCAAAAATAGCAGACCTACAAGCTCGTATCGCGCCACTCGGTGGCGCGATATGAGCTTGTAGATCTGCTATTTTTCAATAGCTAAAGCATAACATGATGCCGACACCAAAATGGGTGCCCGGTCAGAATGGGTTAAGTTTAATTCATAGAATGACTCAGTAATTACAAAAAAAGTCATGCAAAGACAAATAAATTAGTATGAGTTATCGTGCTAAATGTGTTTCCATGGGAATGACGTCAACTGAGCTCAGAGATTATTATGCATAATGCATCATAAAAATGAGCATACTGTAGTTCTGCCTGTACAGTTTGCATTAATGTGTTTATCCCCTCCTCCAGATAACGCATGTAATGCATGTACTGTAAAGTCAGAGCCATGAGAAGTTTGTCAATAATTGTCAAGAGCTATAGCACGTAGGTCACACGAACTACTATTTATTTCATGCCGGAAAACATTGAAGTCGTACTAAGTCAGTTCAATTCTGCAATCGTTTACAGTTGTCCACAAAACCCCTCTTGTTTGTCCAGCGCTTAACCCATTCTGACCGGGCACCCATTTTGGTGTTGGCATCATGTTATGCTTTAGCTATTGAAAAATAGCAGATCTACAAGCTCATATCGCGCCACCGAGTGGCGCGATACGAGCTTGTAGGTCTGCTATTTTTTGAAAAATCGAAGAACGACTGACATTTTTAGAATCTGATCTCAGGTCAGAATGGGTTAATCAGACCAGTGTGTGTCCAGTGGAAAACCTCGTATGAATCTGATCTCAGGTCAGAATGGGTTAATGTGCATTCACGCCAGAGAGATTAATATAAGCACTTTCCTTTGCTTTCCTTTGCAAGTTTCTCAGTCATGTTATGAACGTGGAATGTGTCTGCACAGTGCACACTACTGATGGACGTAGGCTATACAGCGGTGTTAACCCATTATGACCTGAGATCAGATTCATACGAGGTTTCCGCCGGACACACACTGGTCTGATGAACCCATTCTGACCTGAGATCAGATTCTAAAAATGTCAGTCGTTCTTCGATTTTCTTCGAAAATAGCAGACCTACAAGCTCGTATCGCGCCACTCGGTGGCGCGATATGAGCTTGTAGATCTGCTATTTTTAAATAGCTAAAGCATAACATGATGCTAACACCAAAATGGGTGCCCGCCCAGAATGGGTTAAAGGGGAATTCTACTCATTTTCAACATTTTACCATGTCATTAATATACCTTAGAGCTGTTGTGGGTGTCAGCTACACCTACTGTACTAATTTGATACACTGTATACATTTTCAATTGTACATTTATTTCAGTCGACAATAATTGTTCAATTATTTATTTGACAGCCCTTGTGTGATGTGGTCCAATGAGGGGGTCTGTAGAGAGTGATTTATTGACTGAAATAAAAATGGATTCTTACAGGTGTGGAGAGGTACCCTGCTGGCTGGCCAATGAGAAGACAGGCACCTGAAGCCCCAACTTCGGCCAATCGGAGAGAGGAAAACTGCACTTACACAGACAGACTGACCTATAGAGGGCAGGCAGTGAGCCGGGGCTCCTCTCTCCATCTTTAAACCTGGCTCCTCCCAGCAGGAGAGAGGACGACGCCCCGGGACTGAGGGGCCATGCCAATCTCTATCGCCCGCTGAAATCAATGGGACAGATCTCAATAGACCCCCCCCCCCCCCCACACACACACACACACACACACACACACACACACACTAACCCTGGTTTATAGCGACGTCCCAGTCACACTGTAGAATGCACTTTACCCAGAGCTGAGTTGTTATTGGCTCACAGTAGAGGTTGTAGACGAACAGAAGAGACAACCACAGCCAACGAGGTGCTTGCGTGGGAGGCACCTGTGTTACAGACCAGTCTGTGGACTCATGTCGCCCTCCAGAGGCCAAACGTAAAGCATGCTTGACATTTGTGTGGTCAGTAGTGCTCCAGGTGTGTAGATAGAGTTGTAGGTATGTAAGAGAATCTAGCTGTAAAAACAAGTTATGTACTTTATATCATAATGGTACTGAGTGTTAAGTGATGGGGAGACGTGTGAGTGCGTGCGTGCATGTGTGAGACGGAGAGATACAGTGTGTGTGCGTGCGTGCGTGTGTGCGTGTTGCCCCAGCAAATATTACACATGATGTTAGCTTGTGTAAAATCGTGAAATGTATGATGGAAGTCATTGGAAGAATGCCATTGTGTCGTCATGAAGAACGCCTTTAGTTCCAAAAACATTATAAACTGCTGAAGAAAGACCAGAGGAGAGACAGCAGCATGTGAACGTCATCTACTGTAAATGTTTTACTGTTTTTAACAGGGTGGGGGATACTGTTGCTTAGAGGCAGTTCGCTTCAAATTCAATCATATCTCTTATATCTTTAAAACCACATTCTGCTTCTGTGTTCGGTTTGTCCCGCCGCCCCCAGCTCATTGTCAAGTTGTTGATGATTATGAATCATAAGCAGCTTTATTGCCAAATCACAGGTTTATACAGGTGTAAAGAAGTTTGTTTTTCATTTAGGTGAACTGGTTTCACGCCATGGCCAAGGACACATGCTGGGGGGCCAGGGGCCGGATTAACAATGGAATTTAGGCCCTCTGCAAGACTATTACAAATAGATACAGCTGTTGCTTCCGTCGAAAACCGTATTCATAGGTCACCGATGTCACCCCCCTGCTAGTGTTTTTGGTCGTCCAACCACTCGGTGGGAGGAGACTCGAAAAATAGCAAATCCAGTCGGGGAGCAGCGGCGATCGTGCTGGCGGTGGCACCGTGCGTGACTGCGCGGCGGTGCGCTGAACGCACGCTCGTTCATTCACTGGGCGAACGAACACATAAAGTGTCGTTTCTTGATTGTTTTGCGCACGTGCCATGGAGCCCTTTTGATTTGGTGTAGCGCCGCGTCCCTAGGAGGGAAGGGGGCTGCAACCTGCGTTCCCGTCATGAGACGTTTCCATTTGAACTTGAAGTGAACTGACCCTTGCCCAGCGATACCTCTGCTGGTATCTTAACCCATTCTGACCTGAGATCAGATTCATACGAGGTTCCCGCTGGACACACACTGGTCTGATGAACCCATTCTGACCTGAGATCAGATTCTAAAAATGTCAGTCGCTCTTCGATTTTTCAAAAATAGCAGACCTACAAGCTCGTATCGCGCCACTCGGTGGCGCGATATGAGCTTGTAGATCTGCTATTTTTCAATAGCTAAAGCATAACATGATGCCGACACCAAAATGGGTGCCCGTTCAGAATGGGTTAACTGATGATGACCAAGCTGTCACTTTAACAGAGCACTGAAATCAAGCATTCAAAAGGCCCTGAACAATGATACGGGTGTTTCCTGTTCACTTGTAGCATGGACGGTGTATACAGTCACACGCACGACCGAAGGGGGAGTAGCCCACGCCATGCCAAGGTGTCAAACCGCCAGGTCGTCATGTGGAGTGACGGCACTTTATGTGCCAACGTGGGCGCTACCCTTTACGGGAAACTCTGCCCTTTTCGCTCGCACAGTGAGTGGGACGCAACCTCTTGAGTTTAGTCAGGTTAAACCTGGGTGGAGCTACTGTATACGCTGACAATTTTAGGATGTCACAAAAGAAAACCTATCGCCTATAGCCTCGGGGGAATGATAAGGCAAATTGACCTGCCCTTAGAGGTGCAACAAAACTAATAACAGGATTGTGAGGGACCTGTCAATCAAACCCAATTTTTGTGCACGCCCCCCCCCCCACACACTGCCCTAACGGAAAACACCTGTATGAGTGTTCAGAGCCTTTTTAAACGGGATCTGTGTGTGGCTTAAATGTTATCTGGAGGAGGGATAAACACATTAATGCAAACTGCACAGGCAGAACTACAGTATGCTCATTTAAACGGATCCTGTGCTATTGGTGTTAGTACTGGGTGAAGGTCTCAGTGGTGCTAATGCTGTACCTACTGTACAAGTTACAACAGTAGTGGAAGAAGTACTCAAATGTTTTACTTAAGTAAAAGTATCAATACGGCACTATAGAAATACTCGGTTACAAGTAAAAGTCCGTAATTCAAAATGTACTTGAGTAAAAGTACAAAGGTATCTTGGCATCAAAATGTACTTCAAGTACCAAAAGTAAAAAGTACTCATTATATAGAATGTGACTGTCCAATTTCAAGTTTTCAAATTTTGAAAATAGCAGTTCTACAAGCTCACAATGCATCACATTGGCTATTTTCAAATGGCCGGCGGAATGTACATAGGGCTGAAGTGGTTAATGTATGTTTTGTAATGATAATCAAAAATCTACAAAGTAACTAAAGTTGTCAAATAATTGTAGTGTAGTACAATTATAATATTTGCCTCTGAAATGTAGTGGAGTAGAAGTAAAAGTACTGAGAATTTGACATACTCAAGCAAAGTACTAATGCCTCAAAAGGTACAGTACTTAAGTAAAAGTACTTAGTTACTTTCCACCACTGCTGTACAAGCACAGTCCAGCGTCAGGATTTGTTTAAAACTCTGCCCCACAAAGACGAGAAGCCGTAACTATTTAAAGTGTCTTTAAAAGTCTTTATAAGTTGGGTTTAGATTCCAATTGTGAGAAAATATTAATGCTATTCCATCCACTTTGTTATCCAACAATTATTCTGGTTTAGCGAATAAATATTGCTGGTAAGCCTTAGGGATGGGCGATATGACAATTCTGGCTGATATCTGATATAGTAATCGATAACCGATATAAACCAATGTCAAAATATTCTTTTGGTATCGGTTCTATATTGCATTTTAAGGCCAACATCAGTCGATGTTGACAGATGAATTGCCCATCCCTAGTAGTAGGCCTACCAACAATTATTCTGATTTGAACAAGACATAATAAACATGAATGAATTGTAGTCACAGTCACTGCTATTTGTCTTGGTTGAGTATCTTTACTTGAAGGGGTAACTGAGACCGCTGTGGTTCTTCACGTCGCAAATCGTTGGGGAGAACCATCAACAGAGTTGATGGATGTCAAGTGTGTCTGAATGAAGCTAATAGTCGACCGCTGTACTGCTGTGATCCCTCAATATGTAACGTACAGTACATGCTGCTGTAAACCAGTAGTGTCTCTTCTACTGTGAAGGGCCAATATGATGTACATTTTCAATCCAGCCTGTCATTAATTAGTGCTCTTGCAACCCAAAAGCAGGGAAATAGTTGTTGCTCTCATCCCTCCGTGGCCCGTGATGAGATGTGATGTACAGTAGAGCTACAGTTAATAGTCTGGATGTATTTATTTATGTGAATAAATGTTTGGCTCGACATTAAGAACAGCGTGTGAAAAGGAGGGGGCAGTAAGAAGGTTCCCGTCTGAGATTTTTGGTGAAACTGTCTCGCCGTATAGCGCTGACTGTAAGACAACAAGAGAGTCTAATAAACAAATGATTGTTTATGCTTCCTGCATTTTCTTTTAACCACCGGCTCAGTCAGGCTGTGTATAAGAGGACCAATAAATACTACCTTGTGAAACTCATCAACTGGCATCAATAAACAGCTTATGGCGTCCAAAAATACCGTAGTTCTTTTTTATCCATTTGATTTAAACACTTGAACCCCAGCATCTATATGCTGGTGAACAGACAGAAAAGTTGTCCAAGTATGTCACAACTCAGGTTTAAATAAAGACTAGAGGATCAAGAATGTGACTACTGCATTATCCATACTATAGTACTTTAAAAAGGGTATTCTCCAAGCTGCTCTCCTCGAAGCTTGTCTCCACAGTGACCTCTTCTACAATTTACAATTTAGGCATTTGACAGACGCTCTTAAAGAGAAGGTATGGGGATTGATTAGGAAGGACAAAAGGGGTCATAATAGACAACCTGGCCAGACAAGCAGAAACAGCGGCAGGCCAGGGCAACTTGAAAGAGCTATATATGATAACCAAGAAGCTAGCAGGCAAGTTCCAGCAGGCAGACAAGCCAGTAAAAGATAAGCAAGGAAACCCACTCACAACAACTGAGGACCAGCGGAGAAGATGGGCGGAGCACTTTAAAGAGCTGCTGAACCAACCTACTCCAGTGGAAGCACCAGACATTCCACCAGCAGAGACAGTACTTCCAATAAACTGTCACAAGCCCAGCAAAGCAGAGATCAAAAAGGCCATCATGTCCATGAAGGATGGCAAAGCGGCAGGACCGGATGGAATACCAGCAGAAGCTATTAAGGCGGACATCCATACTGCTGTCAATATGCTCCACAGCCTCTTCACTAAGATCTGGGAGGAAGAGAACATTCCAGAAGAATGGAGAGAGGGAATCCTCATCAAACTCCCAAAAAAGGGAGATCTTACCAACTGCAACAACTACAGAGGAATAATGCTTCTCTCAATACCTGGTAAGGTTCTCAACAGAATCCTACTGGACAGGATGAGTTCAGCAGTTGACCCCCTCCGCAGGTAGGAAAAACGGCATACAGTGGGCCCTATGGACACAACTGGATGACCTGGACTTTGCCGATGACCTGGCTCTCTTGTCACACAATCACCAGCAGGCTGGCAAATACATCCCTGGGTATAGGTTTAAGAATCAACCAGAAGAAGACCAACATAATGTCAATCAACACCCAGAACAATAACCCAATTACAGTAGGCGACAAACCAATTCAGGCAGTAAACTCCTTCACCTACCTCGGCAGCATTTTAGATATGCAGGGCGGAACAGAGAGCGATGAATAGGTAAAGCTAGAGCAGCCTTCATCATCCTGAAGAACATCTGGTCCTCTAAACAGATAGCCTTGGCAACCAAAGTGCGGATCTTCAATTCCAACGTCAAATCCATACTGCTCTACGGTTCAGAGACGTGGAGGACGATGAAGAGGACCTTGCAAAGGATCCAGACATTTATGAACAGCTGTCTGAAGCGCATATTCAAGATCTGGTGGCCAAACAAAATCAGAAGTGAAGAACTATGGAGGAAAGGGAGTCAGGAACCAGTGGAGAAACAGATCCTAAGGAGAAAGTGGGGATGGATTGGCCACACCCTGAGGAAACCGGCAGCTAGTACAACACGCCAGGCACTGACTTGGAACCCCCAGGGGAAGCGGAAGAGAGGGCGGCCTAAGAACACCTGGAGGCTGGACACTGAAGCGGAGCTGAAGAGACAGGGAATCAGCTGGGGAGAGGCGGAAAGGACAGCCCAAACCGTGTTGGATGGAGAAGAGTCGTTGATGGCCTATGCTCCACTGGGAGCGACGGGCCTAAGTAAGTAAGTAATGGGGATTGATGTCACTATTTTTTGTTTTTAGTTGATGTAAGCCTATAAGGTCATATTTCATGTTTCGTTTCATGTCCACATCAGCTGCAAACATATTCTATTTCTATGTTCTCACTAGAGCAGTGGTTTTCAACCAGTGGTCCAGGGACCACTTGAGGAGATCAAAATCAAGTGTTTTCTCTTCAGAGCCAAAATATTGCAATAGAATAGTTATAATAGTTATAATGTTGAACTAATATTATAGGAATATAATATATCTGAATACATTGTTTCTATAAAATATGAATATGAAGTATGCATTTTATTATATTAATGGATATTTACAAAATTCATATTTACACAATTCATAGGTATTTACAAAATGTACATGAGACCTTTGCTATAGTTTGCCATTTACATATATACATATTTGACGGTACACAGATCATCATAATGTTACATTGTCATTTTCACAACAAACAAGTAGTACAGAGACAAACAAGCTGTCTACAAGGTCTCAACACATGAGCTTGTAGATTGACAAACAGAATTAGTAGAATTAGTGATTTAAAAAACGTAAAAGAGAAAAGAACTGCTGAATGTCTGGCTGTGGTGTGCTTCCACGAGGAGGGATTAAATATCCATTAGAAGTGCAAAGAACACTAGCAGTAGCAGTATACAGGAGACGTGTACAGTTCTGATATAAAGGCTAATACTATTGCTTGGTCTGTGAGATTGTCAGGATCAACAAGTAAACTGATTTTGTTGACAAAAAGTACTTTAAAGTAAACTTTAAAGTGAGAATGATTTCAGCTGCACAATGCTGACAACTTTGAAGGAGCAGACACATTTTACAAAACTTCCTTCATGGATCCTGCGTCACACGCATCCAAACTGCATCACTCTTTCATTTGGAGTAGGCTCTCACTCCCATAAAAAAAATACAAATAAATCACACTTGTGTGAGTGAGGGGGCTCTTATAATCACATTCCGTGTTCAGTCAATCAAATCATCACAAATGTCATTCCGGCCAATCACTTTAGTTGTCTTCACTTTTTATCCTCAATATGTACTTTGCTCAGCCAATCAAATCATCGCTATGGGGTGATCTGCCAATCAAATCATAGTGTTTGTGTTCGCAAAGCTGGGCATAGGAGGGGATAGCCCCCATAAAAAAATAAAAATAAAAGTATAATAAAACATTTCAAAGAAAGGCAGCATGTCTGATTCAACCTCAGGGATTGCCAAGCAGGGGAGCAGCTAGGCTCTTCACAGTAGATGACTGCAGCTCAGAAAGGTGAGTGACATCCAGCTTGCTCCCCGAGTACTTCATCTTGACGGCCTAGTGGAGAGTGGGAAAAAAGCATTATAATGAATGTATTTAAACACATCTTACACCATTATATTATACTAACACTAACCCTAGTGTAGAGGGACTCATGTATTTAAACATCCCTATCGAACTCCTCCATTACATGCTACTACATTATACTAAACCTAGTGGAGAATATACATTTTAGTATTCAATATTCATCCATGTAAACATCTTACTGCATTACACCTTTGTCCAGAGAAACAAGCTAAAGTAAGCAATTACGGTAAAAACATACACCACATGCAGAGAGCTAGTGTCTCAATAGGATCATGGGTCTGAACATTATAATAATATAACAATAAAATAAAAGATCTGTACATAGAAACTATAGAATGCCTGGTAAACAAATGAACCTAGCATCTGTCTAAATAACATGCCATCTAACCTACGGTACATTTATACTAACGTCCCCAACCCTATAGTGTCTTTGTGTGCCAACTCACCTGGACATTTGTATTCCCCTCGCTGACAACGACATTCTTGGCGATGTGCTGCATTATTGGTTTCAGGTGAGCCTCATCATATGTCGTGTAATGCTGGTCTGTAGGAGTCTGCAACACATGAAAAACAATCATTAGGATCATCATGTGCGGTGCAATCTGTCTCTGTTAACATAGTAGTCTGCAAGCCATGGAAAACTTACTCAAATCAAAAGACAAAATGTCAAGCTATCTATCTGTAATAATAAGCCAACATATGATTCTATTCAACTCACCCATGGCAGGCCACCCAGCAGCAGCTGAGAGAGGCAGAGGGAGCAGCAGCGACCTCAGAGGGCCTGTAGTGAACCATGGCGTAATCAAGGAACGTCAACTCCATGAGATACTTGGCCAGCATGTGTCTCTCCACAGAAGCCTAGTAAAACAATTACAAAACACTATTAAAAAGACTGCTTGCATAATACAACTCAAAAATACTCCGCTACATCATGTTGTAGTTTTTCATTTAGACCATGTTCACACCGTCAGTCCAAATCAGATAATTGTCCTAAGCCAATCAGAGTTGCTTTATGAAGTTTCAACGGTGTAAATCCTCATGGAAATAAAAAATGTTGTGATCAGATTTGAACCACATTCCTAGGTGGCTTGAAATGTCTTAACCCATTCTGGGCGGGAACCCCTTTTGGTGTTTCAAGCATTATGTTATGCTTTAGCTGTTGAAAAATAGCAGATCTACAAGCTCATAGCGTGGCACTATGAGCTTGTAGGTCTGCTATTTTTGAAAAATCGTGAAAATGTGGCGCTATTCTTTGAATATAATATTCTTTCAGAGCGAACGTTTTCAACTCAAACCAGCTAATCTCCGGCCACCGCCACCGTTAAACCGGTCGATGCCAAATTTTGCACACACACTCCCTGGATGCCAACATGAACCTCTGCCCCAAATGTTCCAGAACGGCCTGTTATAGCGCCACCAGGAGGCCGACTTTTGAAAAACATGATTTTTTTATATTACTCCTCCAGATTCTGTCCACTGCACACTGTGTGTCGTTTGGTGTGAGGAAACCCAAAGTGAACATGCTGGGGAGGAATGACAGGAAACATTCTTCTCAACATTACCAGTGGGCGAGCTGGGGGAAGGGCAAAAATGCTCGTCTGAATTTATCGCTGGCCTTGGGGAAATGTCATTCCGTCAGCTTTCATCTTACCTCCTCTGACGGAACGAAATGTTCCCAATGCCTCCAGATCATCTGGGGGGACCCCAGCTAAATGATAGTTTGGAACCAAATGGATCCTTATGGGTCTGTAACTCTGAAAGTGTACAAATGGAACCGTTGATTTTACAATATAAATTGGGGGTCCCAGAGATAGAAATGCCATTAAATGGGGGTCCGTAGGCATAGACTAATGCATGTCAAACTGGGGGAGGGGGGGGTCCTTGAAATTAAACGGGTTGAGAATCTCTGCTAGAGCCGTAAAAATCTTCTCTTATGGGGTGTCCCTGGCATATCTTTTCAAATGGGGGGTCCGTGGGCCAATTAGTGTCAATTTGGGGGTCCTTCACATGAAAAAGTTTGGGAACCACTGGTTTATACAGAGCTAACAAGCTTGGGGCGAACCCTTCAAAGTATTCAGCTGACATTTAAAACAGTTTATTGAAACTGACAAAAATCTTTTTAGAAACGGAAGTAATATTCAGCTGACAATATGCAGTTTTGGCCAATTGAAGCCTTAAAAATGCACCCAACATCTGACATTACCTATTTCCATGCATTCTTACCTGCACAGTCAGACTGGGAAACCTCTGCCTCGACTGCAAAAAGATGTTGAAATATGTCCGTAAAAGAAGTCAATTACATCAAGCATGTAACATTTAAGAGCAAAGTGTGTTCAATGTCAAGGTTAATTAGTAATTAGCTTACTGGAAGACAGATGGTTGTATTAAAGGAATCATAAATTGTGACGTTCAGGTCTTTGCCCACGATGACCGGCCCACCTCTCCAATAATCTAGAGGGGTCTTTAGCATACGGCCACTTCGGGACACATTACCGGTCTTCGCAGAGGATGTAGGAGTACAGGAGAGCGAGGAGACATCTGGAGAAGAGAAAATAGAAATGCAAAGAGAACAATGTAATGCCTCAAAGAAGCTAGGACAAATTGTCAATTGAGTTTCTAGTAGGCCTAGTATTTATAATATTTAGTATTACAAAATAACATGATAGTAGTAGCAATTATACAAAAAGAACAGCTTAATTTAAACAATGCAAAGACAATGAAACAATGATAATAAAATACAATTAAATAATAATTGTAAATGAATAGCCTATACAGCAGTGTCCTTTCTCTTCTTATCTCGGTACCCTCCTCGTTTTCCTAAAGAACAGATTGAAAATCGCAACTCGTATGGTTTTAGTGCCGATTCCATAGAGCAGCGGATTGGTAACTGCTGGTATTATGATGAAATATATAGAGAGCATTATCATCACTTCTGCAGGCGTGGTTAAAGTACTGGCTAAACACATTTTGCAGGAACTCCCCTGAACCACCTCAGGTTTCCTATGGTCAAGTTCAAGACAGAAGGCCTTGAACTTTAGTCTTCGACACAAAAGTCGAAAGGTTAACTACTCTATTCAATCTATTCAATACACAACAGGGGGTGTTACTGTGTATTGAACAGATTAGTTTACTAGTATCAATAGAGTGCTAGTGCTGTCATGTGGGCCACATTTACATAATGGTGTATCGGTTCATTATGTAAATCAGTAACAGTGGCCGACATGACAGTAGCTACAGAAGTTACAGAACTGTTGCTAAATATCTTGAACGTGATCTGACACCGTGATGTCATGTAAACATACCCAAAATCTCGGCCGAGTCTCGTTCATTCCAGCATGGCGATGTTACCGTGAAATTGGTGACCTGCTGAAATAGGTCATATAACACGTCATATAACGTCAGTGACAGTGTCCATTCCATACGCAAATCATTGCTGTTTGTTTATTAGCACTTGCCACTTATAGCAGTATAACCTAGCGGTATTTTTGTGTCAAAGACAAGAAGTCCACAAGATGATCACATATTTCGTCAGGTCACCAATTTCACCGTAACACTAGCTGCCAGCCATGTCACACACACACACACACACACACACACACACACACACACACACACACACACACACACACACACACACACACACACACACACACACACACACACACACACACACACACACACACACACACACACACACACACACACACACGGCTGATGGAAATACATAATTTCATTGCGATCAAAAATAAACCAGCAATCGTACTTTCAAACTGACATTTAAACCAACCAATCAACGACCAGCGACAGCCCACAGCCGAACCAATCAGCGACCAGCGATAGGCCACGTCAGCCTGAGTCAGCCGAGCCGACAAATCAACGACGAGGGGTGGGCCACAGCTGAGCGTAGCGTAGCTCGCACCGGCTTTCAGGCAGATGCACTGAGACTTTCACAGAACCAGTCGCATTTACTACTTGCCTAACAGCAATCTCAAACTACCTGCTCATCAGCTATACATCACCAACGGACCACCATTACACACACGACAACCACGAACGGAACCAGTGTTTATTTTGCACCAGCGCAAATTTTCTTGCTTTCCTTCTTGAACAGTGAGTTTTATTTTCGAATTACTACGTTGGGCTTGGGGTAAGGGCCGGGGAATACCGTTGCCGCCTGTCGGTATCGTTGCGTCGACTGTAGTTGTGTTTTTCAAATACTTTTTGTAAGCATTTAGGCTGTCGGTATCTCCTTGCATCGATAACGTCTGTATAGTTGTGTCGGTATCGTCGTCTGTAGTTTTGTTTTTCAAATACGTTTGTACGCATTTGGGTTTTGGTATCATCGTTGCCTCGTCTGTGATTTTCATAAACGTTTGAAAGGTGTAATATCCGTTGTAGCCTAGCTAGGCCACAACTACTATCACAGAATTTTGTTTTTTGCACCGTCAGGTTCCCGTCTTAATTATTACCGTTGTACTGGGTTTAAAACTCAAATTGTGGCTCGGCCATTACATTTTGAATCAAACTAACATAGCTGCAGTCACAGACCTAAGCTAACCACTTGTAGCATAAATAATACTCATTGTTAGATCTGTTCTCTTTTTTTACATTTCTCTTTCACTTTTTTTTTTTACATTTCTCCTTCACAGGTATCAGCCTTATACAACTCTCAGCTCTGTCAGTACTCTCTCCCCACAGGCACAGCAGCACATCTCTCTCTCTCTCCCTCCACAGGCACAGCAGCACCCCTCTCTCTCTCTCTCTCTCTCTCTCTCTCTCTCTCTCTCTCTCTCTCTCTCTCTCTCTCTCTCTCTCTCTCTCTCTCTCTCTCTCCACAGAATGGAGCAGTATCGCATCAGGTTGATCAACGAGCCGGCTGTCTCTGGACGTGCAGGTAAGTTCAGGGCTCGTTTCAGAAGGCAGGTAGACGTCCGCGTGGACAACCTGGTGAATCGTGCCCTGACAGCTGACGACTTGGCCACCATCACAGAGTGTGTCCCTGAACTGTACCGCCAGTTCGACGAGGTAAGTGACGTTTCCTCACTAGTAGTAGTTGAGAAGCAGCTTCTCAGACCTCCGAAGGATGTCACACCCGTTGTTGAGGAGAGACCCTGTGCATGCTACTTTGACCAGCGTACTAATGAGTGGAGGCCAGTGCTTCCTTGGTATGACCGTCGTAGAAAGCAGTGGAGACCAGCTTTTATCCGTAAAGTCACCCGGTGTCTCTGTAAGCGCTATGTCCCCAGTACTAAGACGTGGGTGCTAGTCCGCCCTCCCACGCCACCAAAAGCCGTGGTGACTACCCAGAGCAACGTTCTCTTCCAGGAGTTCTCTGGTTCCCTGGTGACTCCGTCCCACCCTGACACCCTAACGCCCCCCTTCAGGTGTTGGAACGCCCGCTGTGGCAGCCGTTATGACCTCGTGGAGGTGAACGGTCAGCAGCTGGCCAGAGTCATCTCTGGCGTCTCCGCCACATGGGAGTTGGGTGGAAGGCCAGTCCAAAGGCAGTGGAGAGTGACTGTCTATAGGTCAGACGGACAGATGCAGCTGTCTGTGTTCTGTAGCTTCCCTGAAACGGTAAGGAGGCGTATAGTCTTTAGTGACAGGGCAGAAGTAACTGAAGAGGGGGGGGTGAAGGGGAAGACCGATGTCGATGATATTGGTCGCATCGACAGAGGCCCTCCTCGAAGCAAGACGGGTCTAAGACTGTAACTCAGACAGACCTGGGGTGCGCTGGTCATTGTAGCAGCTGCATGCACAGGGTCTTTCCTTTCCTACGGGGGTGCATCAAGTTGATCAAGGAGCCGTCTATCTCTGGACATGCAGCTAAGTTGAGGGCCAGACATTTTTATTTCATACCTTACACTTATAGAATTGTGTGGATTAATACGGAATGCTTTTAGTAGTACTTCATGAGAGGATCGACCAGGTAAGTGACCTTTCCTAGACGACAAGCAGCTCTTAAGGACCTCTGGTACAGGTTGGTTTTGTGCCTTTTCAGCAGAAAGTGGATCTTGGAGGCATTCCATGTTCCTCCACGTGCTAGGCCTCACAGAGAAACTTGACGCGGTCTTAAAAAAACTAATAAATAAAACTCCCTCTCTCTCCACAGAGCAGCAGAATGGAGCAGTATTGCATCAACAAAAAAAGTAATGTCTGTATGTTTGCTTGTCTGTTTTCTGCACTAACTATGTCTAGTTTGTCCACAGGTTTCTACTGACGGAGTCGTCACCAGTCAGTTGGCCTCGCGTCTGGTGGGCTGGCTTGAGGTGCCCTTCAACCCTGTGATGGTCACTGGCCTTTGGCGTCTTGCGGAGCCAGGCTCTAGGTTGCGTCTTGCGCCTGAGCGTTTAGAAACGTCTGTCTATGGGGCGTCTGGGTGTGGTAAGAGGTAAAGTACTCGCCCACCACTGCAGCATTAACTGCAGTGCCTCCAACTTGGCCTGGCGCTCCATCAAACACAATTGGCCGTGTTTACGGGTGGGAACTTAATCTGACGATGGATCAAGTGACCGTCCCTTTTGCTGCACTGCAGAAGCTACTTGCAAGTGTGTATGGGAGGATGCACACAGTAGTTTATACCTCCCCAGCTGTGGGGGTGGTGGTGCCAGCCACAGGGACTCGAGGACACTTGGGGCAATTGGGAATTGGCGATTACTAAATTGGTCTCCTCCCATGGATTGACGCCTTGACGTGGCGGAGGAGCTTATGTATTTCTTACCCAGAGAGCATGTCATGGCAGTTACATGCCGGACAGTTCAAACGGTAAGGGATCAACTAAGGACAATCCGTAGATAGAACAAACCTGTGTTACAGAAATCACCACAAGGGTATCCGAGACACCACCGTGGAGCATGCTAGGAGGTGTGGTGGTGTTGGGAGATCTCTACAACACACTGAGCAAGGACCCCAGGTAAATCACAACTGCGGCACTGTTAACCCATTCTGACGTGAGATCAGATTCTAACACACAGAAGAATGGTGGTTCTTTAACGCATTTTGACCTGAGATCAGATTCTAAAAATGTCTTAAATCCTCACGGTTTAAAAAATAGCAGACCTACAAGCTCGTAGCGCGCCACCGATCTGCTATTTTTCAATAGCTAAATCATAACATAATGCTAACACCAAAAGGGGTTCCCGCCCAAAATGGGTTAAAAGTGTAATTTTGGATATCAGCAGATGTAAAAGCTCATATCTGCCATTTGTGAACATTTTTGACAAATCTTGAAGATTTGTGGTCTGCGGCCAAATGCATATCAATTTGAGAACTACTGATTTAGAAGAGATTTGTGGAATCGGGTGCTATTGGATTAATGAGAAGACGGTCACACTAAATTAGTAATGTCGAGATGGATTGGGAACTGATCAATAAAAGTTGTATAAAATGGGGGTCCGTGGCTGAATGCTCATCAAACTGGAAATTTAAAAGGTTGAGAATCACTGTTCTAAATTAAATGTCAGGTTGAACTACTAGTATTGATTATGCACTGAATGATTTGACTTGAGGCATGACAATGTTGAAATGTATTGAGCCAGTATATGACCCACAACATCTGTGCAGGTGGATGAGGAGCAGTTCGCTACATCTGCAGTGGGAAGGAGGGAGCCAAGCTGATGTGTGGAGGAGGCGTGGCCATCCAGCCCACCGTGTTTGGAGATGTCCATGACGACATGACCATCGCTGGGGACGAGGATTCCACGATCTGGCGTGGAATCAGGACAGGCATTTTTATTTCATACATTAGACATATAGAATAATACAGAATGCTTTTATTAGTACTTTCATGAGAGGATTACAGTTTGTGTAAAGTTTAAGCACTTTAACTTCTATGAGAGAATTCGATTGTATTTCAACCCATTTTTTGTGGGAACCCCATTTGGTGGTGTTTGTGCCACATTTTCACGATTTTTCAAAAATGGCAGATCTACAAGCTCATATTGCAGCAGATCTGCTATTTTTCAATAGCTAAAGTATAACCTAATTCTTAAAACACCAAAAGGGGTTCCCGTCCAAAATGGGTTAATAGGAAATCCTCTGTCAATTTCTTCAAGAGTGTGTACACACTGTACACTGAGGCACAGACACATAAGGGTCTATTCATTGGGTACCTAAACTAAATCATTTTAAGAAATCACACCTGTGTGAAGTGAGGGTCGCTCTTATCATTATACATCAGCTCATGAACAACTGAATTTGTGATTAGTTAGCTGATTTGCTAGTCTACAATACATAAATGCATACATACATAAATTTTCCCTTCATTGGCAATGGCATTTAATGTTTGTTGCCACAAATTTGTTATATTTGAGGCACATACCTAATTTATCCTTTCATTGAACTGAATATGTGATTGGTTAGCCGATTTGCTCGTCTACATATCGTTGCTGTTGGGAGGAAACCTCATAACGTTTTACACTATTAGTGTTTTGTTATTACTTTCTATTGCGATCAATTCAGGTGGCAGTGGTGGAATGTAACTAGGCACATTTAATTTAATTTGTACTAACTGGGCACAATTTATTTCTACTTTACGGAGTATTTTACTTCTACTCCACAGCCACTACATCTCGTAGGCAAATTGTAACTGCTGTAATTTGTTTTGTATTTAATTTCAGTTATTGCTCATATATGCTTATTCAATGCATGCCAAAGTTGGGCCGGAAGTGCCATCGTTTTGGCTAATGTGGAACCCTTTATATGGCCGTCTGGTGTCGGGTAGACATAGGTGCACGCCTGTCACTTGACAAATGTTTTGTATGTATTTTCTTTAATTTATGCCATGTTAGTCTAAGCATTTGTGTATTTTTGGTTGGTTTCAATAAATCCAGCAGTATGTCGAACAACTGATTCATTTTTGGACTGAGGGAGTGATACAAATTATGATCTTAATTGTTTGAAAACTTTAGTTATAGCTACTTTGTAGATTTTGGTTATTAGCTCTGATCAGATCTTCAATCTCACTTCGGCTATTTTCAAATTGACAAAGTAGGCTCTGACATTTTAAAATAACTTTTCTACATTTGAAAACCTGTGAAACGGGACCTTCTGCATAATGAGTACTTTTTACTTTCATGATACAGAATGTGGGGGAGAAGTAATTGCTCACAGACACTTGGGCCCATAGACCAGAGCCAAGGGGTGCACTGGAGACCTTCGGTTTCCCAGGCGGCCTCTTTACCCATTCACCATTTTGATCATTCCACATGCGACACAGTGTCAATTCTATTCACCCCTATACTGTAGTTAACTTGTTTCTCAAACCCTTTAATGGTAAGTCCATAGACTTGGCTGCCACATGATGTAACTAGAAAAAGTGCCCTTCCGGGCACAGGTCTCCACCAGGTTATCCACAGATCCGTGCAGTTAGAGGTAAAAACACTTTTCGGCCAGTTATAGCGCCACCTTGAGGCTGAGTTGAAATTGTTCATGTGGCATTTCGTCCTCGGCCTAGTGGGAATGTGGGTGCACAATTTCACGGAAATCACGCGATGTGTTCATGATTTGCAGCATTTTGTTTGAAACTGAGCACTCCTGTGAACTTTGGAAGCCAATCTTAACCAATCAGGATGGAGTCTGATAAATCTGAAAGACCCGTTTCGTTGAATGGCTCTAGAGAGACTGTGTACCAATTTGCGTGATGTTTGGACAAAATCTGTAGGTGTACTGTGCAAAAACTTGTTTTGCACAAAGCGGCCTCCTGGTGGCGCTATAACAGGCCGTTGTGGAAAGTTTGGGGCAGAGGTTCATGGTTGGCATCCAGGGAGTGTGTGTGCAAAATATGGCATCGAAAAACTTGTTTTGCACAAAGCGGCCTCCTGGTGGCGCTATAACAGGCCGTTCTGGAAAGTTTGGGGCAGAGGTTCATGGTTGGCATCCAGGGAGTGTGTGTGCAAAATTTGGCATCGACCGGGTTAACGGTGGCTGAGATTAGCTGTTCACGGACGGACACACGGACACACGGACGGACGGAGTGCAAAACATACTCTCCCCATGCCTTCGGCTGGTGGAGACAATAACGAAAGCCAGATGTCGGAGGAAATAGCACCCCTCAAAAACTAGGGTGCCAAAATAATTCTAATGGTGTGTATCAACATGGGAACAGTGTGGCCCCCAATGTGCATCTGAGACTTCATGTCGCCAGCCACTGATGGTGTGGACTATATCTCTGCTGTCAGGAAACTCCAAAATGTTCATTTTTCAGGAAATGTTAATTATACATTTTTCAGGAAATTAAGAACCTTAATTTTGAAAACAAAGCAATACTGCCTCATCAAAGTTGGTGTGACTTTATATATTGTCAATGACCTCCACCCCTCCTGGCAGAATGAAGTGTTGTCCAATGTCCAGCAGGGGGAGTGGGTTTACCCAGGCTATAGCCGAGCTGCTGGGGGGTGGTGCCCACTGAGAAACGCACACACACGCAGTCACAGACACACACACTTAGCTGCTGTTGCAACATCACGTCATCTGACATTCACTTCAGGCTGCATTTAACCATCCATTTTGAGCAGTTCATATACATATAGTATAAGCAATATAAGTGAAAATATCATATATGCAAGCTATCCAAGCTTGTAGATCGGAAGACATTAAAAGGCTATACAAGTGGTTAAAATGTGGATTTGGCAGTGAGATACTCTGCCGTCTGGAGACTAGCCTCGGAAACCCATACGTTTTTATTTCCAGGGAGAAAAAAAAAGTCTGGGTCTGAGTCCACTTCAATTCGGCATAGAGTAGCGCGTCCCGTTATAAGCTGCTAAAATATAGTAATGATAGTGAAAATGAAGACTGGAGTCAGAATGTTGTACTATGCTCATGGTTTTGGTTTTCAGAGAAAATAAATGTTTTCTTTCCCACTCCCTGTTGGTTATTTCAGGGGACTAAATATTTATCCATGTTTATTTTCCAGTAGGCTTTTCTTTCTGAGATTGACTAACTATGTCAGTTACGTATAGTCTTGCAACAATGTCCTTTGGGAGGTGTATGTGTATGTACGTACAGGCAGACAAACAGACAGACAGACATGCAGGCAGACAGACAGACGGGCAAATGCAAGATTAAAGACTACAGTCCAGCCTGCAGATAGCAATTAGGATATAAGCCAACTGTTCACTCAACAGCCAATTAGGTGGGGTCTGTTTTCTGTTAATAATTCCCCATAGCCTCAAATTTAGGCTAATTAAGATCCACTCTCGTAGATGTTTGTCAGAATCGATAAATACATATACGAGAGTCTAAATCTTAGGCTAAATTCCCCCTAGCTTTGATGTTGTACTGTTGTATTAATAACTTTGTTGTTTGTGTTTGTAACGTTGTATTCTAAAGTAGACCTGTCATGAAAAAAAGAAAACACCACCCCCGTCCGATAGGTGGCGCTATTCAACGATCCAACATAGTAATGTAACGTTATGCCGGCGATTCGTTGTTTCTTTATCTTCCCCCTTCAGTCAGACAGAAGCTAGCAGAATTAGCATTATAGTAGCTTGCTGCTGGAGGCTAACCGGTGTGTTGTGAATGAAGTGCAGGCGCCGCCGCTTCTAGCTGTCTCCGTGTCTCGATCAACATTAACAACAACATCATGGTACAACTGGTGGGTTCTCTGCGCAAAGAGCTCGCGGACTCCCTGTCCACCTGCCGCGTGCTGGTGGTCGGAGCGGGAGGGATCGGCTGCGAGCTGCTGAAGAACCTCGTCCTCACCGGCTTCAAGAACATAGAAGTGGTCGGTAGATGTTCATGTTCTTCTGAATGGATTCTTAACGCTAGCTAGGCTAGCCGGTGGCTAACGTGTGTGTGTGTGTTAGGTCTTTGTGTGAGTGAGCGAGGCTCCGCGGACTAGAGGAGGGCCGTGGTGCATGTTGTGAGTGCAGCCGAAAACATTGCAGATCTACAAGCTCGCCAGGCGTCGCGGATGCGACGCCTGGCGAGCTTGTAGATCTGCTATTTTTTCGGCTGTTTGAGCGTTAGCTAGCTCACTCACTTCTAGGCGGGCTCGGGGTATTTGCAGAAGGCTTATGTTAATTATTGTAATGGAAATGCAAGCCCAAGAAAGCACTGTGCATGGCTTGTTTCCATTGGGGTTCTTCATATTCAATTAATCTGAACATTAATGCCACAGATATACGCATCGTTTCTTTTATTCATGATTTCCCTACAAAGCGCATCATCATTACAGGGAACGCTGAATAGTATCATTGTGAATGAATGGTTGGTTAGGCTCATTGTAAGAACTTCCCAGGAATTAACCTGGTTCAATTGGGCGCCATGGCATGTACACAAGACACGCAATTACTTTGTGGGTTTTATCTGGTTGTTTATATTTGGCATGGCAAGGTATGTTTCCCAGATGTTGGGGTTTGGTGTAATGTTTACTACTTTAAGTACTTTAAGTGTGGCTGGTGTGTTTGTGTCCAGCACTTATTGTAGCCTGAGTGCATTTCTGTTTACAGTAATGATCAATTACTACAGTAGACTTGCCGGTTTGAAAGTCCCTCAGAGACTCACTAGAGTGTGTGCGTGCGCGCGCGCGCGTTCTCTCTTAACGTGCCATTAGTCATTCACAGAACTGAAGAACTTTTTATGTTTCTTTCTTTTTCCCCCCAGATCGACTTGGACATCATTGATGTCAGCAACCTCAACCGGCAGTTCCTTTTTCAAAAGAAACATGTGGGCAAGTCTAAAGCGCAGGTGTGTAGTAGAAACTCCTCTGTAGCTGCCTGGGGGTGTTTGTTTAGAACGCAACACATGGCTGCAATTTGCAACACTAGATTTTTTTAAATAATGGGTTGAATCTAGAGTTGAAACACCAGCCATTGACAGCCCATTCATCCAAACAGAAAAGTCAGATCTGATTGTATTAAACAACGTTAAACTCACCAACATTGCAGCTGTACGGGAAGCTTGAATTATCCTCTTTTAATCTGTTTGTTGAATCAACCGTAGACATTAATATGAGCTACTTTTTTTTTTTTTAAGATTTATTCATTGATAAGACAAACTCAAAAAAGAAAAGACAAAAAACAGTAAAAACATAGGGGAAATGCTTCTATCAATCTTGTGTAACCTGAGCGGAGTAAAGTAAGTTCTGTGAAAAATGTTAAATTGCATCTGTCTATGTTTGGTGGAAACCAGAACCCTCTGAGCTCTCTCTAAAATTATCTCCCATATCCACATCATCATAGGTGCATCCCAAGTCTGTCTCCCATTTATGTTTAATGTTCAATGTATTGTAAATTGGTAAATTATTGTTTAGAATACCATATATGGAGGAAGTTAATCCTTTAGTTGAGATGATAAGAGTACAAAACATGTGATCCTCCAGGGGGGATTTTTCCGGAATATTCGGGAAATCTATAGATTTTGCTTGAATCCAATGTCTAATTTGAAGATATTTAAAGAGGTCATGGTTACGTAAATTAAACTTGGCTGATAATTGTTGAAAGTTTGAATACTACATTGTTGCTGTATAAATCACCCACAGTCCTGATTCCATTATTAACCCATCTGCAATACACCATCAGCTATGGGGTAAGGAATATTAGGGTTTTATATGGGCTACTTTCTGTCAAGAAATTCTGTGCATGTGATAATCTTTTTTGTTTTCATTAATGCATCGGGCAGCTGCTTCCTGCAAATTCGAAACAGGTGGTAACGCTATGGCCGCTGGGTGACTTCAGAACAGCTCAGTGGCCTTGTGGTTAAGAGTGTCTACCCTGAAACTGGGAGGTCAGGATTCGATCCCCGGCCGGGTCATACCAAAGACTGAAAGAAATGGGACCCAATGACTCACAGCGTTGCACTCGGCATCAAGGGTTGGATTGGGGGGGGGGGGGGGGGGGTTAGATCAACTACAAATGATTCCCAAACACGGCACGGCTGAGGGTCACCGCTCCAAGAGATGTGACCAATGATAGGCCTTTAACCTTTTTTAAAGGACCACTTTTCAGCCTATCTTCATATAATTAGTCCTCACTAAACTATTCCTTTCTATTCCTGAAAAGTTGCAATGTGAAAATGGAGGCCGTCGTTCTCACGATAATACAGTTTGCCTTCTAGGGCCTCACCTAAGGTTTCTGAAAACCTTCAAATTCTGATAATTCTTTTAATAGTTATGTTGCTACATGTATAGCGATAGCTGATGAGACAGAGAGTGCGCCGACATCGAAGGTAGAACAACGTATAGGTTGCACCAGGCGTCAATGGGTTAATAACACATTTGTTATGTTTTCTCCATCAGTAACAGTCTGTCTCTCTCTATCTCTTTCTGCTTTGCAGGTGGCTAAAGAGAGTGTCTTGCAGTTCTGCCCTACAGCAAACATCACGGCCTACCATGACAGCATCATGAAGTAAGGCTATCCTCTTATATTGTTTCAGTCCTTCTGTTGTTAAGTCCAGAGGGCCCAAAATATATTCTTTATTTTTGAGGGACGCTAGCCCCTCCTATGTACAGCTTTGATTTTTATTATTGTCCATTTGTTCCCATCATGACAGCCCTGAATACAACACAGAGTTCTTCAGAAGCTTCATACTGGTCATGAATGCTTTGGATAACAGAGGTAACTAACTACGCCACCTCAACTCACGTGCTGCTCACCTCAGCTATTCTCATTCTTAAAGCTCCACTCACTCATTCATGTATTTATTCATTCATTCTTACCTCTTACGTCTATTCTCATCTCATTATCTAAGCTCACCTCACTCACTCAATCATTTATTAATGTGGTCATAACTCATAGCACTAAGTCCTCCATCTTCTGTTGCCTCAGCGGCCCGTAACCACGTGAACAGGATGTGTCTGGCAGCCGACATCCCCTTGATAGAGAGCGGCACTGCTGGATACCTGGGACAGGTCACTGTCATCAAAAAGGTAATGCACATGTCCGTATTGCTAGTGAGGATATATCTTGTATTAACCACTATTGTGCTTTGTTGCACACGCGGATAGCGAAAATGGCTAATCTACAAGTTTGCACCTCGCCCTGTTGTGAGCTTGTAGATCTCCTGTTTTTGAAGAATAAAAAGTTCGTTAAGTTTGCCTATAATATGGGGGATGCCAGGTTGAATGTGCTTAACTTGCACTTTTGGGATAAAACGCCACAAAAAGTGTAATAAGCACTAGATACTCATTATTATTTATTTTTTTAATCGACCAGCTAAGGATTCCATCTATCGTTGATTTAATAGCAGATTGAGGGCCCTGTACCTGCTCCTGCCCTGGACATACCTTTTTTCTTTTTAACCCATTCTGACCGGGCACCCATTTTGGTGTCAGCATCATGTTATGCTTTATCTATTGAAAAATAGCAGATCTACAAGCTCATATCGCGCCACCGAGTGGCGCGATACGAGCTTGTAGGTCTGCTATTTTTGAAAAAAATCGAAGAACGACTGACATTTTTAGAATCTGATCTCAGGTCAGAATGGGTTCATCAGACCAGTGTGTGTCCGGCGGAAACCTCGTATGAATCTGATCTCAGGTCAGAATGGGTTAATATTTTACCTTTAAACACAACTTCTTACCAAATGTAATCTTATATTAAGATACTCCCCAGTGCAGGACTGCAGGTTGACCACTGCTCCACCTCATACTGTATGTGCTAAGGTGGTTGAGGCACCCTCTTTGACGTTCTCTAACTCTCTACAGGGACTGACCGAGTGCTATGAGTGCCAACCTAAGCCCACCCAGAAGACTTTCCCAGGGTGCACCATCAGAAACACACCCTCTGAGCCCATCCACTGCATTGTATGGGCCAAGTACCTCTTCAAGTAAGGTTTACTTCAGATCAATGAAATGAATACAAGAATGAAATGTGTATTACGCTGATGTTGACTTACTGAGCCCGATCGCATAGCAACCCATAGCTAGCATACGACTACGACCTAACTTAATCAATATAAACCCTTTAAAAGACGAGTATACTCGAATCGGATTAGAACCCGGCAGGTGGAACAAATTAGCAGTAGTATCTTGGACATCGTGTCAGGTAGAGCCAGTCTTGTAGATGGAGGGCATTGAGGTCAAGTCAGCCACTTACCGTAGTTACTTCTGTAGACTCTTAGAGTATATATATGAATAGAGAAGGCACCCAGAGGAAATCTTGAGGCGAAATGGACATAGTGGCCGAATGAAGGTATTGCAGCCTGGCCCCAAACACATGAACGCGCTGTCCGTTGACTAACATTGTACACGTTCACGACGGACGACGCTTGTGCGCGTTCAACGGCAGCGCGTTCATGTGTTTGGGGCCACTCACCATTGCAATCCGTCCCAGAATGCACTCTGTTCCTACCAGGAAGGAGGAGTGAATCCGCCTCATGCGCTTTTGAGCAACTTAATGCAAGTGGATGGGAGGAGAACTCGGGTGTCTTCTCTATAGATATATAACTCTATGTGTAGACTGCATTGATGGAAATGAGGTCCAGTTGTCTTTGTTGACTGTGCATTCTTGTCTCTCTACGACAACCACAGTCAGTTGTTCGGAGAGGAGGACGCAGATCAGGAGGTGTCACCCGACACGGCAGACCCAGAGCTTTCATGTGAGTACAAGATATTTTTGTCAGTCACACTGTACACTGTATTATGGATAATCACTTATTAACACAATGAGTGCCACCTGGTGGGCGAAAGTGGTGGCGCTTGGGTGCCACATGATTAGTAGAAATTCCACTATGACGCACGTCCGGTTTTGGATGCCATCTTGGATGCTAAAGCAATAGCATCAGTGCTACTTCCTATCACATGGCTGTTTGTTTACGTTAACCAATGCAGCGTGACTTTGCAGCTCGCTACTGGAAGGGGTTTTCACCGTGTTACGTTTTCAACCCCTTATAACACTGTTGCCGTCTAAACAGAAGGAGCATCTGATATTTTAGTTTGCACTAATTTCCCATTGCCGTGTAAACATGGGCTTACTTGCAGGGGTCTCGCATGAATCTACTATAACTGGTCTCTTTGCCGAAAATAGCCGATCTACAAGGTCACTCACAACTTCACTGAATATTTGCCTATCATGACTTCCCCCGAATCAAGATACTAGGGTTCATATGGATAATGTGCACTTTCTGCATTTGCTGCAACTTTGGTATGATTGTAAATAAGAAAGTGTTAACCTAGTATTAAGTAAAACTCCCAGAATACAAATTTTATTATGGATATTGGACATCCAGTGACAAGTAGAATTTGTCTTTATTCAGGGAACGTTGAAGAGGCAGCAGCTCGTGCCACAGCCTCAGAAAAAGACGGGGACATCAGACGTGTGTCCACCAAGGAATGGGCACGGTCCACAGGCTATGACGCTGTCAAACTCTTCACCAAGGTAAGGAATGGGCACCTTCCACAGGTTACGATGCTGTCAAACTCTTCACCAAGGTAAGGAATAGCCACCTTCCACAGGCTATGACGCTGTCAAACAAACAAAAGAAAACGCTGTTTTTACTCACAGTAAATGTGTGTGAAAATACAACCCGGTATCCAAGTCACAATGACATTACTTAGTACTTACGTTATTTGTTCTTGCTTTATTCTCTCCTCTCCAGCTTTTCAAAGATGACATCAGTTATCTGCTGACCATGGACAAACTGTGGAAGAAGAGGAAAGCTCCACTTCCTCTTGACTGGAAGCAGCTTCAGAAGAATGGTATGTCTTATTTTTTGGTTTTGTCCTCGGATTCGGGTTCTTGGAAACGCCCCCCAGCCACTGCGTTAGTTTTACTGAGGTTAGGTTTAGGTATAGTTTACTGAGGTTAGGTTTAGGTATAGTTTTACTGAGGTTAAGGTTAGGGTTAGGCTTAGGTTTAGGTATAGTTTTACTGAGGTTAAGGTTAGGGTTAGGCTTAGGTGTAGGCTGTCAATCACAGCGACTGGCCAGTCACAGCGCACCCTCTACGTCACTCTGTACTCAACCCGAGGACGAAACCATGGTCGCCTTATTTACCCGTTTATTTGACTGACTGGCGGTGTGTCTGGTCTGTCTAGAATAAGAATGCACTGTTATGGCTTTGTCTGTGTGCATAATATGTGTACATTTATCTCCAAGCTACGTGCGCCAGAGACATGCGGTTCAGCTTTTTTTTTGTCACCTGAATCTGTGTGCGTATTTATAATCCGACCACAGTAATTCATAATTCCAATTTATGAATTATTCATAAATTATTGTGGAGATTGCGAGATTTTGCTGAGTTTTAAAAGCTATAATAAGCCAGATGCCATTCATTTATTTCCTGCATTCACCCGCGGTTTATTCAATGTTAATATTTTAATGACCCAAATCCACCCTAAACTGCCGTTATCCGCAGCAACCGCGGCTAAATCCGCCATCCGCAGGTTTCTAACTTAAACCCTGGCATCCTTATTTTTTGGGGCAGATTTAAAAAACGGGTTCAAACTGGGAACCTTGGTCGTTCCCATGTGGCCACTCTACTTCCTGATCCACTGCAGCTCGCTGTTGTACGAAGCTCATGGGGTTAATGTGTGTGCGTTTGACTGGTTGCATGCGTGCGTGCGTGCGTCTGCATCAGCTCTTCCTCAGGAGGACACTCCGGGGACGGGTCTGAAGGACCAGCAGGTGCTGGGGGTCTGGGGCTCCTGCCAGCTGTTCAAGCACAGTGTGGAGACGCTGCGCGCACAGCTCAAGAACAAGGGCGACGGGGCCGAGCTTGTTTGGGACAAGGCAAGACAGACACACACACACCAGCACAAATGTACAGATTGCACAAATGCAAGCGAATTACAGAATGATTTATTATAATACAGTATCCTATCCTCACACACTGCAATAATTGCATCGTAGCAAAAGCCTATAGAACCCTTCTCTGCACTATGCTGTTTTCCAGGATGACTCTCCAGCGATGGACTTTGTTACTTCTGCAGCCAACCTGCGCATGCACATCTTCAGCATGAACATGAAGAGTCGCTTTGATGTCAAGTGTGAGTTGGTATTTACCTCTTAAACCCTGTATACTTCATTGACCAGGGTCCCTCAGGGCTCTATACTTGGTGTACTCGTTTTTTTCCATACCTACACCAAATCTCTTCACCGTAAAGCAGGCAAAAAAGGCAGATCTGCAAGACCACGCATCACAAGCGTGTAGATCTGCTTCCCCTTTGATAAAGGGGTCTTATTGTGTTTATTTGTGGATTGTTAATCTGTCTGTTAACTTGATTGTGTTGCAGCCATGGCAGGCAACATCATCCCAGCCATTGCTACAACCAACGCTGTCATCGCTGGACTCATTGTTCTGGAGGGCCTCAAGATCCTCGCTGGGGAACTGGAATCCTGCCGAACAGTCAGTTCACTTAATATACACTCTGCAAATATTTTGCAGCTTTCTTTTGCTGTGCACAACTTCTATGATGAGAAAATAGAAATTCTAGCCAATTTGTCCCTTCTCCCTACAAAGAAAAAAAAAATTGTGCAGAACATACAAAGGAAAGAAATAAGCAATCATACAGACCTAATAATGGTTGCAGCGGTCTAGCTAACATCTATTGTGTTTCCAGATCTTCCTGAACAAGCTGCCTAACCTCAGAAAGAAACTGCTGGTACCATGTGTGCTGGACCGTCCCAGCAAAAACTGCTATGTGTGTGCAAGCAGGCCCGAAGTCACCGTCAAACTCAACGTCCATAAAACCATGGTTATCTCTTTGCAAGATAAGGTAATTAACGGCCTCTGTCTATAAACGCATACAATTTACTCGTACATCAAAAGGCCCAAAAATCCTTAAACCCTATGTATGGGACTCAATTGACGTGTTTGTGTGTAACATAAGTGTGATACTAGATGTTTGTGTATGATTCTAAATAATTACTACATTAAATTGGAGTGTTGATTGATACAGTCCTATGTATTCTTATATCTTTATTCTTAGATTTTATATTTTTCTTTTTATCTGTGTTCAGATCCTGAAGGAGAGGTTTGGCATGGTGGCCCCCGATGTTAATATTGAAGATGGGAAAGGAACCATCCTCATCTCCTCGGAGGAGGGAGATACTGAAGGTAAAATTCAATTCATTAATGTAATTGAGGCTATCATGTAAGGAAAAGCGAGGTCAGAGAAAAGAGGAATGATGAGGGAGAGACATCAAGAAGGGAGCAGAGCGTCTTGTGACAGACACAAGGGAAGGACAGGGCATAGACTATTGGATGTCTGTACGGAGTGGGACGAGCTCTAGATGTTAGCGTTGCATTCAACCAAGGCTGCCATATGCGTGCAGTCTGTGAAACGTGATGTCAGGTTGACGTCGCTGCAGCACCTGGGGCTGCCACGGTTACAAATGTACGTTGAATGATTCATTGTCGCACAAATAACTGATTAACTATTTAATTGTGTTTTTGGCATTGAACATATTAAAAAGCAAGGCTTTTGCACACCTACTGGCGACAGGTGCGTAGGAGAAGGACAGCTAAGTGCCCGACATACTGAAAAAGGAAAAACTCCTGCACACCGTCTTCAAATGCAGTTGCAGAAGGTCTATTTGACCTTCATAAGGCTAAATGCCTAAAGATAGACCGAAACGTTGCTGTTCCCTCTTCAACTGCAATTGAAGACACTGGCTGCGGTTACATGAGGGCTTTTTCATTCAGAATGAAAATGAGTGTTTACATGGACAATACTTTTAAATCCCATTCTTTCATTCCACATCAGGTTTGGGGCTGGGAAGGCTTCTGATTGGATAGGGGGCGGGCGGATATGTTTATGTCCAGTGGTGGAAAGTAAATAAGTACATTTACTTTAGTACTAAAGTACAATTCTGAGGTATTTCTACTTTACTTTCCAATTTTTTTTACTTTTACTCAACTACATTTCAGTAAAACAAAATAATAATTAAAAAACACTTTTATTCCGTATTACTTTATATTTGATGTATCATGTAGCCTATGAGGTTTCCCTCAGAGATGTGAAATTAAACATGTCTAGTTTCTTATTGCAAAACAAGAGCATAATATAGCCATACCAATTACATGGAAACAAGCATGCACAGAAAGACCAGAATGAACTTCAATCCGAATGAGTGTTTACATGAGTCCACAATTGTTTCAATAGGATTTAAAAATTGAATAAACCGGTCAGTTACATCAGATCTAAGTTTAAATCAGATTGGCCATTTTCATTCCGATTTAAGCTTTTGTAGGTGTTTACATGACAACTTTTAATAGGATTTAACTTTTATTCTGAATGAAAAGGGGATTTAACTGTCCATGTAAACGTAGCCACTAGCCAGTGTGAGGGATTTGTTTCCTTTTAGACCCAGGGCATTGAACATATGAATAGATAATACATTTCTGTTTGCCTGGTAATCAAAACAATGTACAGGGACGATATGAGAAATAACTGAAATATTCAAAAATAATCTTTATTTTTATATTTAAAAAAGGGGGGGGAATAGTGTAAACGGTAATGGAAAGGCACCTTAAGCTTAAGCCAGGGACTGAAAGAAGAATAGAGGGAGCAGAGAATTTCTCAGATTTTTAAAGCATTCTGTACGGCAAATCCCTAATGTGACACAAGAGGGTGCTCAAGCAGCACGCAAAACTGCACCACAACACACTCTTTGGTCAATATTTAAGTAGTACAAAATTAGATCCAATGGAAATTTGAATGGACCATTCTCCACGATTAAAATTATATATAAATAAATGACATGGAGAGGACGAATAACTAACTATAATTGTTTAGAAGATGATCTGAGGAATTTGTTAAATGTGTTACGATTTTAAATGTAGGGCAACAAATACAACTTGGGGTATTTAAACACTAGTCCATATCTTAACGATGATATCAATGTCTTTTTTCCATTATAATAATATGGAAATGACCTAAAAGTTTTTAAGTGTTGGAAAAAGTACTCCTCCTACTGGTAGCACAATGAAACTACACAGTGATGACATCACCAGTGGAGGAAGCTACTGCTGTGCACTGTATTAGGACTTAGTTACAATATTGGCCTATAAATTAATTGTAAATGTCTAGCAAACAAAATCAGTGTAAATGTATGAAGAGAACATATTCTGGGAGAATGCTTATTTTTGGAGGCAGAGTTCCTTTTTTAGAAGGAAAGAAAAACAATCTAATGTATACTGCGAAATGTCAGGCTCTGCGTCTGGTTTCCATTGCGGGCTCATTTAGTGTTATCCATTGGTATGGTATGTCACTGGAATGACCTAATATGCCATCATGTAAAATGTCAGTGTTTTGAGTCATATTCTCTCCATTTCCTCACAGCCAACAACAACAAGTTCCTGTCGGACTTTGGAATCCGTAACTGCAGCCGTCTGCAAGCTGATGACTTCCTCCAGGACTACACACTCATCATCAATATTATACACACGTATGTCTGCGTCTGTCTGTGTGCACGTGCACTAAAGTCTTTTTGATTCCATCATCATGTCTTCTTTGGAGGCATGTTGCACAGCGAAAACATGCTCTCAATGAGTCGTGCATCGAGAGCATGTAGATGTCTATTTTCGGTTTTTTTAGTGCATTTTATGTGGTCAAACTAACAGCATCTTCCATCGGTCGGAAGCCTCAATCTGTGATTTCATTAACCTGGTTGACAGCAGGGACAATATTACTAAAACATGATTTTACATAATTGTGTTGATTGTTAAGGAATCAGCGCTAGTGTGTGGTGAGGTCCCTTTCATGCTGTCTCACACACATCACACATTTAGGACATGCAAACATTTTCAGTTGTGAGATTTTATTTTTGCTTTATTCCATGTGTGCGCTTGCGTGTTTTTTTTACTAGGTAGTATTGTTAGTGGGTAGAATTAAACGTCTATTTTTGTGTGTTCCAGTGAGGAACTAGAGAGGGATGTGGAGTTCGAGGTTGTGGGCGATGCACCTGACAAAGCTCCGCCCCCGTCCACCAACCAGGAAGAGGCCAACAGCAGCATTGCCAATGGAAACAAAGACTCCGCCCAGCCCTCCACCTCCTCTAAAGGTTGGCACAGTAAATGTCTATACCAGTATTTTCATGGCTAATATTGCCCCAATAGAGAACATTAGTGAATTTACCTTGTTGCATTAACTCCCTCGGCACCGCGATCGCCTTTAGACGCCTCCCAGTCCAAACGCTCTCTGCACTGGGTTCGCCTTTTGACGCCTATTTTAATATAAACTGTTCAAAACTGTACGTGCTCATAGCCTCATAACACTCCGGGTTTCTTCTTCTTTTTTTTACCACGCACCGAGCCAAGAACACTCATCTTTTCATTGAGTCGCATCTCGCTCATTTCTAACATTTCAAAGTGCTGTGTGATCATCGGAAATTCAAGCTTTCATTTGGTATATAGATTGTGCGTGTAGGTCGTCTCTACGAAACGGTATAAAGCGAAAATGAAATTTCGGGAAATCGGATTAAACCCCATATAGCCTCCTATTAAATGGCTCTCTTCCTGCTCTGTAGCTGCAGCAGAGGCGGATGATGTCATGATTGTGGACTCTGATGACGAGGAGCAGGGGGCGTCGTCGTCCAGTGCAGTGACCGCAGCGAGCAGTGCTGGCACCAAGAGAAAACACCAGGACGCCGAGACCGGCGAGTCCTCCTCCTCCAAACGTCTACGCACCAACCAATCAAGCGGAGCCGCCGCCGCTGCTGATGATGATTCTGATGATGACATCATTGCTCTCGACTAACCCTCCCATTCAACTTCGTCTAGAAACTTTCTTTTTACATGGTTTTCGACTCAAAAAGAAAAAAAGGAAAAAACGCGTTCACAAAAGAAAAGAAACTCTTTACAGAAGTTTCAACTGTTAATGGTCCGTCTTTCGTCCCAGCTCTGTGGTCATGTTTTCATACTCCAGATTATTCCAGACATTATGCTGTAAATAGATTCTGTATGTACAGAAATCCTGTTTCCCCATTTAACTTTTTTTGTTTGTTTGTTCTTATTATTTCTCGTCCCTATAAAAGGCTTCTTTCCAGATAGTAAAAATGCTTTTTGATTTGTTTTGTTTTGTATTCTTTTTTTTATATATATACACACAACTGTATTGTATTTCTCATGCCACACAAGTCAGGGTGTTTTTCTGTGCAACGTTGTCAGGCTAAAGAAAAAGATTAAAAACCAAAACCTTTTCCTGTCTTTTAGTATTGGTCTCGGTGTGTCGGAAGTGAAAGTAACAGACACATTAGTTTGCCACTGACTAGACTACAGAGAAACGGTATTACTGTTGCCAGGGGTTATTTTGGCTGCTTAGTTGACTTGGCACAGCTATTGATGGACAGTTTGATAAGCAACATGATTATAGTTATTGCCCCAAAAGTGGGTTGCTGCAATTGGACTATCTGACAATGCCTTCTATAACATAGCCAGAAAAGAACAGTTCGACGGGTTCTTTGTCACAAATTCCTGTGCAGTGAGCATGGAAAATGATGGAACCAAAATGGCGTACACTGAAATTGCAGTAGCTTAGCGTTTTCCATCAATGGGTTTGATATAGGGAATTTAAAACTGTTGCTGGTTGGTAGCTTTTTAACGTTCAAGCTGTACTAGAGATGTGGTAGGGTTATGACCTGAACCGATTATCCTCCTAGTTCTGACTAGTAGTTGAACTTGAAAATGTAATGGTGAGATCTGCACTTGATTTGTAAGGAAGTTTTGACATTTATTTTTGTTATTGGTTTGAGTGCTGGCTTCCTCCCAGACGCCAGTTTAATAACTGCCGGTGTTTATAAATGTCATGTTTCATTGTAATCTGACGTATCATTGAAAGGCCTCAACATCCCTTTGGACCAATACAGTGAAGGCAGAATAAATACGTGAAAGCTTCTAATTTATTTTTTTATCTTGTTTATAAATTATTTGTCTCTTAACTTTGGAACACCATGCACCGTTTGTGATACTGTACATGCATGGAATGTGAGATTTAATTAACAGGATGCATCAGCAATTTGGCGTGCCAGGCCCCAATACGGTAGATATCTTTCAGGGTTAAAAAACTACAGATATAGACATGCAGTCTATTTGGATGGGGTTTTTTTTACCCAATATCACCAGAGATTAGGACAATCATCAGCATTACGTATTTAAAACATTTAATTTTGTTGCCTTTCTTCCATTATTGCCATTTGACCTCGAGTGTCCGGTTTTATGATAGCCTACTTACTATCACTTAAATCCGGACAGAGTATTATAACAGTTTTAGCCCTTAAGAAATGTGTAGTTTAAATGAACAGGATGTCACACACACACACATCTGAATAACATTTTATTTATTCTCATTTTAAGAGGTTTCGACCGGCAAATCAGGTTCAGATCATGATAGTACATGTTTGTTTGCTTATGACGCATGCAAATATTTCTTTCTGTTTGTTTGTGTTAGGGATTAAAGTTTGCACCATGCATGTGGTTGAGACATTCCTGTACTGGGTCTGGGTTAACGAACATGCACACTGCACACATTGTCCTCATGTTTATGAGGTAAAGAGAGATTAGATGCACGCACACACACACTCTTTGTCCTTGACCGTACATTGTTTTGAACATGTGTTCATGCCCTGACTCAGTGGCTCTCAACCAGTGGTGAGTCCTTGAGGGGTTTCCACGTGGTCCTCTGCTAAATGATGGAGAGTTGGTAATTGCATGTTCACCAAAAGGACCCTTATACCTTCATTTTACACTCAAGAGTTAATTCTTTTTTTTTTTAACATCTGCAAAGTTAATTTACAAGACGTCTACACAATTAGAGAATGTAGAAGAATTGTTATTAATACAGACAGCATGGAAATCTGGACATAGTTTTTGGTCTGCAAGGCTAAATCTAATTAAATTGTGCTCCGTGGCTCTAATGTAGAATAAATAATGGGCCTTGATGTGAAAAGGGTTGAAATTGAAAACCACTGCCCCATAAATGAAATCAGTTCAGGTCCCATACATTCGTGATTATCTGTCCCAGACTCGCAGACGGAAGTGGAACATTGGTTAATAATACACACATAACAACACTTCACTAACAAAGCCAAAGGTTAGCTATTAGTGTTAGTGTGTCATCAGTGATCACGTCATTTGATTTCATGACTGAATTGTTATTATGGTGTACTGTATAGTTACTACACTGAAGGCTACTGTGAAGAATAGATAAGGATGAGAGCATGTGCGTTGTGCGTGCATCATCACAAACGCCCCTACGCCGATTGGTCGGTTTGCCATGTGGCGACCACCCCCTTCGTCCCACTCCTCTACTCCGGCCATCATGCCGTATGGCGGCCTGTCTGATCCGTCTACTACCGTATATATTTGAATTGATGCCTTGCCTTTTGAAGGGCACGTCTTAATAATAACTTTAGCTAAACGCGGAACCGGTTGAACGGGTCGTGCCAAGATAATGCCTTTGAATGTTTAACCGCTACCTTAACGCATCATCGCCAACTGCCAAGAAGAGAAGAAAATAGTCGAATATTTTCTCCACCTCCTTCGACAACAAACAACTGGCCTGGAAGCGAGTTGTTGTTGTGAAATCGACGGGTTGCTGCTCGTAAAAAGAGAGAGAGAAAGACAGAGAAAACCCCCCCACCACCGATCGATCTGCCACGACTGCTTGATCTTTACCCAGTTCTTTCTTTATCTTCTGGTTGCATCCCCCATCCTACAGTAGCTACAGCTGGATCAACAACAACATGGTGACATTAGTGTCATCTCTCGCCAGACCTCTAGCTCGCCAGCTTCATCGGCGGCTCGTCAAACATGAAGCATGCAGGAGAGTTCAGCAGCAGCAGCGCTTCATCCCCGTTAGACAATACTGCAACCTCACGGCGTGTTCCAGCAAATATGTGCTGTCACAGAGTAAGTATACCGGTAGCTATTATTGGAGACACAAACAGACACATGGGTTGTTTAAATATAGCTGGTGATAGCCATTATTATGCTGTTATTGACACTGACAGCCATGGATGTGCTGAATGATGATAGTATGCCCATCTTTCCACCACCCTGGCTGCTTCACATACATCACATTCGATGTCACATACCTGTCTATGTCTATTATAAATGTTAAATGTATGTCATTGGTTTCGTTTAATTGCTCGGTACAGTTTTTTTTCCTTCTACTTTTTATCATGTCAAAGCATTCCTGAAGAGCACTGGCAAGGCAAGCCCAGGACTGGATTTGTTTTATTTACTTTTTGCATATCACTGCTTGGCTGTCAGGTCATGCGTTTTTAACTTTTTCTTTATCGCCCACCTCCTGTCGGGATTGTCGGCCACGAGTCGTGTTTATATTTATACACGACGATGTTATAATTATAAATATAAAACAATCCTCGAATAGCTTCATCTATTATAGACGTATAGACAAGATGTGAGTGAGGAATAGATCCTTCGATGTTGCACAAAAAATGCAATTGGACAGTTTCTATTCTCTGAAAATGTTGTTCTTTTGGGTCCCTAATCTGATCCCCGAGACATAGTTAACAGATTGAGATGATCCTGTTTGATTAATCAGCACATAATAGCGATGCATAGAGAAAGCAACATCCTATGTAGTTTGTAGCCTTGTAGCTACATACATGATTTGCATTTGGTACACATTTCCAAAATGGTTGTTGATATCTACATCATGATTACGAGACTAGACTAGTCTCTGAGACTCCTAGAGGGTCCTCAGGGGTACTACAGGACAGGGTGCTACAGTTGTATGATAAAGGGGGAGGGGTTAGGGGAGGAGATGATGTTTTTTTCATCCAGGAAGAAACCATAAATACAAAGTGAAGACATCATTGCACATAACACCACACCAAGGGGTCTAATGAAGTACTGTCACCTCATAAACATGAAAAACTTCTAAAGCTTGTAAATCTTTACTACCGCAGTCGACCAAAGTGGTGTACACTGCACAGGTCAAACAATACTACAAAACAATATAATAATGCCATGCATACTGCATAATTGTATTGTTTCTGTGAGTCGAAAGTCGAAAAAGTGGGCCTTAATTCAGTAAACACTTAGTAAAAAACCTTGATGGACTGGGCAGAGTTAATGAATGTGAAGGGGAAGGTCATTCCAGAGCCTAGAGGCAGGCTCACATGGGGACAACCCATAGGCACTTCCATACCAGTCTAAATTGCATGGAAGGCTTTTTCTGCTTCATCTCTCTCTCTCTCAGCTAAAGGGTCCTAGGCCTGGACATTTAAAACATTGAAGACCCCTCATCTAGAGGAATATTGGTTTCCATTTCATTCTAGTGCTCGCCTCGGAGCGCCCACGGAATGTTGGATACATCCAATACTAGATTGTCTGGCAAGGCACAACTTTTATGCCGCACCCCAACACATTATACAAAGTTAACACACACCGCATAAAGATTTTGTCTCGTTCCTCATCTTCTGCCAGCTCAAGGCGCACATGGGGGCTATTTTTAAGTGGAGAAACAGTTAAGGACCACAGCACTTTCAAGCTCAACCAAGACAAACTTGAGTTCATACTATTTAACTTTAACAAGACTTTTAAAGTGCTATTTAAGAAGCGCTTTTTTGTTTTGTTTTGTTTGCTCATTCTATGTCTTGAATAGACCTGTCTGTCCACATGCCTGGCTTATGATCTGTCTACAGTCTACAGTTAGTACTGTACACACCACTGTTTGTCAGAACCATTTTGGAGTCGCAGACCCATTTTTAGTTTAGTTTATTTTCAGTGAATCTTTTACATTAAAGGTAGGGTAAATGATATTTTTTGGTTAAAACTGTTTTTATTAAAAGGTTAAAACTATATTCTGGTAGTAATCATTGCTAGAGTGTTGGTTTAGTAACAGAGGTTACCAGCTCTCCAGCTCTTTAATGAACAGAAAATACAGTGTCAGGTAGGTGACAACATTTCAGCCAGTAGGCTATGGTACCCATTAGATCAGGGGTTTTCAACTGAGTATGAACCAGGGACCACCACCCTGACTGAGAATCAACCTGGGGACCACCACTTGCGATTGATTATGGGCAGTGGGCACAGTTCCTTGTAATGGTGACTCAACCAGGCAATCCGGTATGGTTTCCCTTGAGATTCTAACTCACTTTTCTGTGGAAGTTCTTGACATCCGACTTCCCAGTAACTGACAACATCGATGCGTCATCATTTGTCACCAGATCATTTACTCTTACTGCATTGTTTCTCAACTTTCTCTAACCCTAACCCAATACAATAAATTCAAATACAAGTTATCTTCACTTTCCTACATTACTAAATGCATGGTCAGGGTCAGGGACCACATGCAACACCTTCACGGACCACCAGTGGTCCACGGACCACCTGTTGAAAACCCATGCATTAGATTAATCAACCACCATCTTAATTTTCACTTCCAATTTAGTTTGCAAATCTATTTCAAGATAATGAACCCCTATAAATGCTCCCAATGAGCAGGTTGATGATGGGTAACTGGAAGGCTCACCCCAAAACATGCTCGCCCCCATTTTTTCCGCGGAAAACTCTTGTTTTTGTTTTACTGAGGATAAGGTTAGAAATAAGGTTAGGTTTTGGCAACGTTTTATTGAGGTTAAGTTTAGGAATAAGGTTAGGTTTTGGCACCGTTTTACTGAGGTTACGTTTAGTACTGTGTTTTGGGGCGAGCGTTTGGTATGCCTTGGTTTCCTCCTACAGCGGTGTGTGAATCTGAATATAATGCACATTGTAAAGCGCTTTCGCACACACTATTACATACAGTATATGTTCAGCAAATTAGGAGGAGCCTACCTTCCCTGCCGTTCATTCACTACATTCCCTGCCATTGACGGAGATCTCCGTCAAGTCTAATCCAACGCTTCACTGCCGATGATGGAGATCTCCGTCATGATCTCCGTCATCAGGTCTTTTGATAGGTCGCGCTCTTGGCCAACGTATGAATGGTTCTAAGTTGCTTAACCCATTCTGAACGGGCACCCATTTTGGTGTCAGCATCATGTTATGCTTTAGCTATTGAAAAATAGCAGATCTACAAGCTCATATCGCGCCACCGAGTGGCGCGATACGAGCTTGTAGGTCTGCTATTTTTGAAAAATCGAAGACACTTTTAGAATCTGATCTCAGGTCAGAATGGGTTAATAATGAAACTGTCAGGATGTAATAGACATTTTTAGAATCTGATCTCAGGTCAGAATGGGTTAAGCAACGGATTCAACCGTAAATGAACATTTCGCCTGCCATTCGCCTCCACGTTATCAGATTAGATTTACAAAAAATGCATTTATCTCAGATTCTTTTCCCAGATTGCGTTTTTGGTCTAAATACGTTTTATTATACGGCCCCAAGATGATCGTCCGTCACAACACACAGCGTTCATTTTTTGGCTGCAGATGTTTTATTAATTTTATTTTCGTAAATCTTTTCCGTCGTACATTTATTCTCCGGGGTCACACCAGACCCATAATCTGTTGTTGGCCATATAATCGCAATGTCCCCGCGGCCCGGGGACACTGCCTGGGGACATGTGTTGGCCTTTCTCAATTTCCTGTCTCTCCAAAGTAACTGTCCTGTCTAAAAATAATAATAAACATCTGGGAAGAAAAAAAAGTCCACAAGGAACAGAGCCCCGTAGTTGTGATTACACTGTTGTTGTGAATTTCTTGTGAATTCATCAAAAGGTAGACAAGAAGGAGAAGGTAAACACCAATCTTGTGGTCTTGGTGATGACATTTATCCAGTGAGTTATTGTGAATAGGTTTCTAAGCACTTATTGTGTGCTGGCGCCTAGGAACACAGAGCCATTCAGACAACTCCCTGTGGAGGAGTCAGTGTGAAATCTGATGAAGATCAGACCCCAGTCAGACCTGTTCACTATAGTCTAGTCTACGTGATGGATAGAGTGGAAAAACAATGAACTATACGTCACTGCACTTGAAAGAAATTCATGGGGAGAGACTTCCCCATGAAGACTCTGTTTTTTTAATTAAGTAAAAGCTTTTAATTAAGTAATTAGAAAGCAGGCCTGAAGACAACTTGGCCTGTGTCAGTTGATGACCAGGAACGGTTTCTGACCCCCTTTTGTTTGTGCCAGGACATTCCACGTGTCGCTTTCTGTAAAGCCAGCCCACATATTTCTTATTTTGCCATTTCCTTTTAGAAAGGAAAAAAAGGACAGGAGGAAATGTTATTACTCAGCTTTTCAGCTTTTCTTTCATTTCCTTTCAATCGGGCTCAGGGAAGGAGTGTGTGTTGTCTCTGGGCTTCTGTTAGCAGTCAAGGTTTTTGAGACTTAGACGTCATCTACAGAAGGTCACTTTCTCCTTTTGCTTTGTTTTATTTTCAAAAATGGACTGTTTACAAATGCGGCAGGAGGCAGCTGAGAACTGCATGAAGAGTAGGTATCACTGTCAGCATTTTTCTTGTGTTGAATAATAGACAACACTGACTCAGCTGCTGGTTTTAATCTTCTCTTCATCTGTTCTGCTCTGTGTCTTTCCCTTTGCCCTCTCTCTTTTCATCTTCTTTATTCTCTCTTTTCATCTCTCTTCCAGTGCATCCGATGTGGCAGGAGCCTTTGGAAGTGCCGGGAGGTGAGCGTCAGTCTCCCATTGACATTGTGGTGCGGAAGAGTGTCTTCGACCCGGCACTGAAACCTCTCGTTGCCGACTATGACCCGAAGACCTGCCAACAGATCTGGAACAACGGCTATTCGTTCCTGGTGGAGTACCATGACACCACGGACAAATCCAGTAAGTTGTGTGTTGGTACTGTGCTGTGGCACTGTGAGTTTCCATGTTGAATTAAACTCCCCCTGGGGTGGTGGGTCAGCTTTTTCAAAGGGATATTAAGCAAGAGGATATTGTTGAGCAAGCTCATTTTTAAAGAAAATTTGTAAGGATGTTTATATTATCGTCACTGTAAATTATTTTGTAAATTAATGCCATACCTCACCCTATGACAGCTCAAGCCTATAAAGTGTCGCATCGCCAGCTACATTTCTGCTACACTGCTGCCGAGTTTCTGTTGAAGTGTTGTTCAAGTCGCCACACTGTGTAAAATGAAAAGAGTAGACTTAAATAACACAAGGAACTGGTTAACAAGAAGAGTGAGTTCCTTTTACAGAGCAGAGCAGGAAGAGAGATGGGTCGTGGAAATTGTGAAACAAAAACATATGATTGCATGGTGCTTCACTGCATCATTGGAGCACTGAAAAGTGCAAGCCAGCTTTCTCTGTAGCTTGACCTATAGCCTCTATTACCCTGTTGCTTTCTTGCCACTAGTGAAGCAACATTACTTTCTAAATGCCTCTTTAGAAAATAAGAAATTGTAGATATGTAGCTGGCAACTTGGACTGAGTTAACAAGGGAAGGGCTGAACAATAAAGTATTTAATTCCCTTACACTTTGAGCTGAAGCTTAAAAGTTTAAATGATTTTCACATGAATAGCCTAACCCTAAGTACTGACATGGCATGGGGGGTAATTCATTTCATATGTTGTATTACCAAGCCCTTTTTTAGCAAAAGGCCGATGCACACCTCAGAAGGCTAGTGACAGGTGCGTAGGGCAATAGAGCATACATTAAAAAGGGTATCTTTGAAAAACAAAGAAAAGGTCCCGCACACTGTCAGACACACATTTTGGCAAGTGATATATTTGCCATTATTTAACTTTTTTGACTACATTGCTATTGGTAAATTATATTGCCACTGTGTCACAAGTTTTATCCTGGTGTCCTAATTCTTGGCATTTCAATATAGAGGAAAGTCTTTAAAGGTTTTCAACAATATAGCAGATCTACAAGCTCACAAGCTTGTAGACCAGCTATTTTTGAAAATGTTTGGATAGCGCTCAAGTGGATAAAATGAAATAAAGTTGAATCAAATCCATGTTTTTGAAATTGTTTAAATATAGGTCCAAACCTGGTAATCATCGGTCAGGCTCTAAGGTTGACAAAAACCCCAGCTGCCTCGTGCCACATGGAAGTGGTGACTGTCATGTGACTTGCCTACTTTATCTGTAACAGTAACAGTCAGTCAATGTCTAGAGTAGGCTATGCAGGGCAGGCATAGTCATTGGACTGGAGTAAAATACTTGGTTTAGCTTTTTTAATGAACTTATATTGTTCAGCAGTGAGGGGATTTTGACTCGACATAGGTCTGCTGGACATTCAGATTAAGGTTTTAAACTTTACAGAACAGACAACACAACTCTTTTGATACAAATACTGTATGCTACCCTCAAACATCTCTTTTTATTTTGTATCCGTTAGTTTTATTGAGCACTGATAACTCTCTGAGCATTTTACCGGTGCCATTAAGAACATCATGGTTCTAAGTATTGGTTTACACTAGTCATTATGAATTAATTAGTTCTGCCTTTGGTTAATTAGTAAAATAATACACAACGCAAGATCCAATGCAGCCATCTCTCTAACCTCTAACCTAATTATATAAATATATGCTTACATGAATTGTGGCATTCATCTTTCCATTTAACAGAATGTGAAACAGTCACTCCTTTTATATGATTCATGACAGTTTTTCCATTCTGTTTTCTTCCTCCT
>NC_139700.1:5717177-5772177 GCF_964188405.1 Protomyctophum parallelum
GTGTGTGTGTGTGCGCGAGTGCGTGTGTGTTACAGTGAATACGGGAAACCCGTGAATTTTGGAAAGGCAGAATGAGATAGAGCTAGCGAGATGCTTCGATGTTGCTGTGGTTACAAATCGAGCGATCTCCTAACAACAAACACGACAGTTTAGCAATTCCTTTGTGTTTAAGAGCTTATTTATCGTTTCCATTCATGCTGGCAACAAATACTTCTCTTGGTTTGTGTAGCTGTCTTCTAAGTAGGCCTCTGACTGTAAAATGATAGCAGTCAGCAAGCATGCAATCAGCTCGTCTCCATTTCCAGGGTAATGGGAGTCCCTATCTCCTCCTTGGGTAGACCTATAATCCATTTCCAGGGTTATGCGAGTCCCTATCTCCTCCTTGGGTGGACCTATGAATCCTAAATTGAGGGAAATAGGATCTGTCTGTTGGTGTGAGCGCTAATAGGCATGCATGCGTTTTGTTTAGGGTCTGTTGTTGGTGGGAGTCTGGATTGGAACGTTGGATGTTTTCAGACTGTAATGAAGAAAGGAAGGGAATAGGGAATGTTTTTTTTATTCATTTGTTTGGCAGTAGATACATAATACATAAACACTTATGTTTGACTCGAGACATTATTGTCTGTAGCAGTTTGTTGGCTGTTGTTTTTACGGCATGGCTCCACAGAGGCATGCCATCTAGAACAGTGTGTCTGTTTGTTCGAAGCTAATCTGGCAAACCACTGCATCGGTCATTGCCAAATTGCATGTGTACACTGCCAGTAAGCTTAGCTCCAGTAACTATTTTCACATGTAATTACTGAAATGGAAGTAAATGGGCACTGATCAGGCTGAATAATTTCAGGTTGATCAGGTTGGCAGAGGAAGTGTAGCGCCCAGGATTACATTAGATAATTGGCACTGGATGAAATAACTGAGTTGCAAAATCGTGGGATAAAATGTATAAGGCTGAATCATTTACCAAATTGGAGTCACATGCTGGCCAAATTAAGTCCAAGATCCACGTCGGTTCTCTTGCGGATCCCGAGATCGACACGATTGGATTTGTCTACCACATTCACGGGAAACAATCTATAAGACATGCACACACATTAACCTGTTTAGTCTCTCATAATTATATTCATGGATTGTGTGTATTGATTGACTGTGTAATTATGTTCCCAGCTCCATCTGGTCCACTGGAACTCAGACAAGTACAGTCTGTTTGAGGAAGCAGTGATGGAGCACAACGGTCTGGCTGTTCTAGGGGTTTTCCTCAAGGTAAGAACAGGTGCACACATTAGTTACACAGGGAAGCAGATGCTGAGCTTATTTGTTTGTTTACAAGACAGGCAGACGACCAGCAAAGCTTGTTTTGCTACTACGTGGCTTATTTCTAAGCTATAATGTTCTCAGATACACATATTTTAGCATGCTGATTACATTTAAATGAGTAATACACTGTCTGGATGTCATCTTGAATAAGATTAAAAACGGAGTAGTGTGTACGATGAATTAACCCATTCTGACCGGGCACCCATTTTGGTGTCAGCATCATGTTATGCTTTAGCTATTTAAAAATAGCAGATCTACAAGCTCATATCGCGCCACCGAGTGGCGCGATACGAGCTTGTAGGTCTGCTATTTTTGAAAAATCGAAGAGCGACTGACATTTCTAGAATCTGATCTCAGGTCAGAATGGCTTAATCAGACCAGTGTGTGTCCAGTGGAAACCTCGTGTGAATCTGATCTCAGGTCAGAATGGGTTAAGGTTCTTTGCATGGATTGCATAATGTACTATGCACAACTTACATTACGCTAATATGTGTTTTTTTATTCCTTTTTTTAGGTGGGAAAGAGACACGAGGGACTTCAAAAGCTAGTGGATGCCCTGCCTGCAGTTAGACACAAGGTCAGAACACCATGCACACACAGTCCCACACATGCTCTACATACATACGAACACTCTGAACTGTGCTAAGCTAGCAAATGCTCTTAGTAAAAAATAGGGGGATGAAGAGCAAAAAAATTATTGTGAAATACCATTAAGATTGAGTTAATTGAGTTCAAGTTAACCCATTCTGACCTGAGATCAGATTCATACGAGGTTTCCACTGGACACACACTGGTCTGATGAACCCATTCTGACCTGAGATCAGATTCTAAAAAATGTCAGTCGTTGTTCGATTTCTTCAAAAATAGCAGACCTACAAGCTCGTATCGCGCCACTCGGTGGCGCGATATGAGCTTGTAGATCTGCTATTTTTCAATAGCTAAAGCATAACATGATGCCGACACCAAAATGGGTGCCCGTTCAGAATGGGTTAAAGAGCCCTTAATTCCTGGAAACCGAAATCTTATCTTTCTGTCCTCATAAGCTTATCTCTAAGCACACCTGATAACGTTTGTCTTCTGTACATTTTACTAACCAAGATAAGTATTTATGTTGGCAAGGAGTGTTTTCCTAGTAAAGACTTGAAGTGTGGTGATGTTGTTTTTCACCACCACGTACACCCTGGCAGCAGTGGCTCAGCAGGCAGAATGGCCGTATGGGAACTTTAACCCATTTTGGCCTGACGTCGAAATAAATAAAAAGTCTTCTGAAAGAATATTATATTCAAAGATTTCTGCCACATTTTCACGATTTTCCAAAAATAGCAGACCTACAAGCTCGTAGCTTGTAGATCTGCTATTTTGCAGTAGCTAAAGTATAACATAATGCTTAGTTAAAACACCGAAAGGGGTTCCCTCCCAAAATGGGTCAAGGGTCCCGGTTCGATTCCCCTGCTCCGTGTTAAAAGTGCCTTCATGTCAAAAGTGTTCTTGAGCACGGCATGCTCCCGAAGAGCCTTGCCTGTTGTCAAAAGCGTTGTACCTGTTCCCCTGTTGCCTACCAACGTTGATGATCACTGGAAAACATCTGTTTGTTTGTATCCACCAATAGGACAGTGTTGTGGAATTCGAGACGTTTGACCCCGCCTGCCTGTTGCCCGCCAACATCGATGACTACTGGACGTATCACGGCTCTCTGACCACACCCCCTCTGACAGAGGCTGTCACCTGGATCGTTATGAAGCAGCACATAGAAGTCAGCCATGACCAGGTGTGCTAACTGTTACTTCGTAGCACTTAATTGCTTTATTTACTTGACCGCTGACCCTGTTGTTGGTCCACTAGAGCTGGTGTAACTTTGTAAGTCTCTCTGCATAAGACGAGCATCTGCTGCTAAGATCGGTGGTTCTCAATGTTTTCAGGCTGTGGTCTTTTTTTCTTTTTTTCGTTTATTTAAAAGTCCTTAAATTGTCACTTCTCTGTCATCTGGGGACCTCCCTTCAAAATCGTCTGGGGACCCCCCCTGGGGGGTCCAAACCCGAAGGTTTAGAACCACTGTGCTAGATGCCTATATTGACAGAGTAAAGGGACTTGTACTGTTTGACTCATTTTGAAATTTGAATATAACTTAGCTCATTGGTTCTCACCGGGGACCCCCAGGGGCCCTGGAGGGTATCCAGATGGTCCCCAGATCAATGTTGGATAGTGGGAAACCACACGGACCCTTATATGTGGTTGTAACTCTGAGAGTGTACAAATGGAACCAAATTTGGTTCCATTTGTAATTTTGTACACTCTCAGAGTTATTGTGACCCGTGGTCTAATGCAGGGCCCTATAGTTATTTTCAAAACATCTTGACATTCTTTGAAAAATGTCTGAATATATTTTTTAAATTCTAACACCACAAACTTTGCCAACATGTCAATGTTCTGTTGTCCTCATTAAGCTGGCGGTGTTCCGGAGCCTCCTGTTCACCTCGGCGGAGGAGGAGGTACAGAGGAGCATGGTCAACAACTTCCGTGTGCAGCAGCCCCTGTGTGGACGCCCCGTCCGCTCCTCCTTCACCCCCTTCCTTCAGGGGGGGGAGGACCAGCACACCCACTGAGGCGGGTGGACAGACTGACAAGTGTGCCCAGACATACGCGCCAAGAGGCGGCAAGAAAGCGCCTAGAGCAGGGGTCTCTTCCTGGTTTTCTAGATGCTTTCTTGCCGCCTCCTGGCGCTTATGTCTGGGTGTACCCAGACACAAACAAACACATGCACACACACACACACACACACGCCACACACTCCTTACCAATATACTGTACACACCCCCTGGAGAGATCCCAGCACTCGGGGGTGAACAAAGTCTTAATTTCTCTTTAATCTTTTGACACTTTGTCCATCTGCCCGGCTGGCTTTGGTCACTGTTGCTGTGGGAACTATGTGTTTGTGGCATTAGGAACATTACAAGACGGGATGAGACGGTTTTAGCGTTTCGGTGCGTGATACCGTATGTCCTGTTGCACGTCGACCCAAGTGATTCACCTGGTTCTATTCAAACCACACCAATCGCCATGCATCTACTTGCAACCGTTTGGTTGCAAGGAGTTGCATGGCGACCCATTTGTGTAGCTTGAGCTTTAAACATGGTACTTAAAGATCATTTAACCAACAAGGCATGATGACGATTGTGGTGGTGGTGGTGGTGGTTGCTGCTGTGGGAGGGAGATGGGACAGTAATATCTTTTATGCATTTTGTCAATCTGACAATATTTATTATGCTCATAATAGTTACAGTACACAGCTACTGTATTGTATGACGTACAGGTGTTCCAAACATCACCAACTCTTTTATCCTCTGTTTCAGGATAAAAAGCGCCTTCTACTGGCCATAGTCACTATTACAACTGTGGCTGTGATTTACATATTATAAGGAGGTGGGGGTTAGAGCTCTCACACGTTTACTCCTAATCATCGCCCATGAGATTTTAAGTGGACTGATTTAGTCGTGTGAATCTCCGATAGAGTGAATATATAATATATAGGTGTACTTTTTATGATTGCTTTTATCAATAATCTACGAGGTAAATAGATAGTATGTGTACGTGTTACCAAGAACTTGTTTTCATAGTTTACTAAGGGGAAGAGAACGTACTGTACAGTTGAGTGGTTTAAAACCTTGTCTGCCACTCTGGAGATAATCAGATATTAACCACACCACATAGCCTGGTAGGCTATACTTTACAGTTTTTACAGGATTTAAACATCTGCATGCTTGGGCTACTCTGAAGATTTAAAGGTACTTCAGTGTAGCTGTTTGCTATTATACAAGTACAAGACTAATAGCAGACTAATGTATATAACTATCTAAACCCTGGTTTCTTTGCAAGGTTACAGTAGCGCGCACCTTTTATTTTTTAGCAATGTTTAATGAATTAATCAGTTCTTCTTCCATGACTCATGGTGCGTTCACACAGGCAGATGCAAAGATACAGTCTACCATTCATTGTCAATGGAAGCCAGCGCAGCGACGTGAAGATGCAAAGATGCATCCGAAGTTTGTAGCTGCTGCAAAACCTACAAAGCTACAAATTGAAGCTGAGCTGGGTTCAACTTCCAGATGCAAAGCTACAACTGTAGTTGCATTTTTTTTAAATTCCCAATCCCTGCTGTTTTCACCCTGTTCTGGCTGATAAAAACTCACGTCTTCTTAGTCCGTTTCCATTGTTTTCAGTGCATATTAATATGCATATGCCTAGGTCCAAAAGGGCTTGCAGTTGAGACTCCATGCTGAATTGTTTTTCGCTCCAACACAACACTACAGATGCCCGCTTGATGGCGTCAAGGACCGTGTGAGCAACAGATATACAAAGCAACAAATATGCTGTGATGTTTGCATCGTTGCATATGCCCCGTGTGAACGCAGGGCTTAAAGCTCTCAGTCCTGGAGACGGATTTCAGTCCTGAGGATTTCATAGAGGTAATTTAATGAGATCAGTGCAGATTTGCAAAAAATCATTTTCAGTAGGTACCATAACCACAGTGCCTTTAATGTTCTGTCTGTTTCATGACTCACTGCCCTGGGCCAAGTTTCCAAAATGTATATTAACATGGAAAGCATCCCTGTTCCACTATGATGTGAGTCTCGACTCTCGACCACTAGAACAATGCTACCATGATATTGGTAAGCATTGCCATGTTTGTCCCTATTGAATTTCCAGTACAATTCCACTTAGATGACTAGAATCTGGTGGTGGTGCTACTACTAGAAGAAGTCACTCTGGGCATTAGTAGTGGGGTTTATGTACTGGGATTAGTAGGCCTATTATTATTTTGGTAGAAAAAGAGTGAGCTGGCCAGAAATCACAGGACAAATCAAAATCTCTATTGGTACTGTGTGAATTGATTTTAAAAAGCGATATTTTTTAGATACTGTGTATTGTCATGAACTGCTGTTTCCTGCATTATTTTTTTAATTAATGTCAAAACGCACAACAGATTTCTGTCCAAATTGCGATCCATATGAGGGATGGAACTAGATAAAACAGGCTGTATACAGTACTGGGACCAATCAACAACTAGCTTGTTATCTGTCAACTCAAAGCACACCTGTACAAGTGAAATGGTAATATTGGTTTCCACTTTTTCAGCTACTTTAGCTATGCTTCATTTACTTCATGGAGAGCTTCCATAGCCTTCAAATTAAAAACTGGACCTCATAAATTATGAAAAATAATGTTTAATTTCTTTGTCATAGATGTATTGTGTATATACTGTAAATGGAGTATTTTCCAGTCCTTTTGTTATAAAGGTATTATAATAGTTTTCTCAACGTAGCTATGGTATTTCACTAGATGATCTAATGCAATAATATGCTACCTTGCATCATGCAATACTCTGAAACCTTGTAATGTAACCTATTTGACCTATCACAACCACAACAACCAACAAGTTGTTACCTGGGTGTGCCTTATTCAACACAACAACCTTGCAGAGAAAGAGAAACGCGCAGAGAGAGCTCATGAAGTAGACAGAGAGAGAAGCTGATCCAAAAAGAGTGACGGGTAGAAGAGAGGTGGAGTGAACTACTTCTAGAGAGAGGAGCCTTTGATGTTAACAGGGGTTGGCCGAGTTCGAGTACGGCGTGAAAGACAGACTAATCATGTGCGTAAATGTGGCAGTCGGTTAGGTTTGTGATCTGCGGAGTCAAAAGAGGAAGAGGTTACGGTTGTCGTCTGTCAGTGTTGTCGTTGTTGTCCGTGACAATGGCTCTGTTCAAATCTCTATTCTGCAGTGCCTCTCCAAATGAAAGAGCCACTTATCTCTTAGTTCACTATTACGGCCTATACTCACAAGATTGTACACATGCACATAGTAGCCCCTCACTGGCATCTCCTTTATGTAAACCTTCTAGTTGCTCATAAACCTTACAGAAAACATGAAACAAAGACTTTATACACACAGAAACCCTGCGGCCCCTGTCACACACGCACATACTCGAGTCGCACCCTCTGCCAACCCCTGTGCAGCTCTCTTCAGTGGTTCCTAGAAATGCCTACTAGGGTTCCTCCCCTAGTAGGCATTCAAGCCTTTAGCCGAGGGCTAGTGTGTGAGGCCATGCATTGAAAACACTATGCTAACTGAACATGTATATGAAAGGTTGCTGTAAATGCTAACGTTGGTTTTGCTGGCGTGATGATGATTCGATCTGAAGCCTTGCTTAGACACACTAGATAAACAATGAAGGGGCCAGAGGGAAAAGGCGGGAAGTTTGAGAACAGTTGTTAATGATGTATGAAACATTTAATATTTGCATTTTCTTCACTTTGTGGCTTGTGCATTTTAAGCATATGATTTGGGGAATGTTCATCATATACATTTTGATACGGTTCATCAGTAACCTCACTGGGGATGTTGGTAGTTTGCTGTTTTTGCTGGATTTTGGTGTTTTGTGTGTCGTAGAAACTTGGTGGCAAGGGACCCAATATTGCCTTCCCATTGTACAGGAGTATTTCATTGATTTATTACACATGTATGCACTATTATGATTTTTTTTATCATGTATTACAGCTTATTATAATTATGTTTCCGTTCATTCAATACATTGTATTGTTTTGTCATAATGCAGTCCATCAAAGCTATCGATGCCGCTGTAACATATTTGCATTTTTCTCTGCCAAGAGCAACGGATAATGACATTACAGGTGACATTCAATTGACTTCCTCCAGAGATGTATACACAAGAATGAAATGCTGACACTGAAAACTCTCTTGTTATAGAACATAATCTCTATCTATGCACCAGCACCCCCCCTGGTGCTGTCGTGTTGCATCTTTGGTGGGAGCCTATCTGAGAGTATGTGTTGTGTTGCATACCATAAGTGTTCCTTTGTAATCTCACTCACAGTCAAACACCCATTTTCGATACCTTCTTCTCCCCTCACTCTCATTCTCAGTTGTGTTTTAGCAGGTGTGCTCCACACTTGTGAAATGTGTAGCTGTGTATGCTGCTGTACACTGTTGTTGTATGTAGAGCATACTCTTACTGTTTATTTGCTCAACGGGCAGCTAACATTCCTGCCCTATGGGGCTTATTGAGGCCCTTTCTCATCCCAACATGCCTTCATTGCTCCACCCGGGTGACTTCTCGTTGGACCAGTCCAGCTGTGTGTCTGGGAAGTGTTTTGCTCCCTCAGATCCTAGCTCTCTGGGGGAACTCTCTAAACTACAACCAATGTGCACATTGACCAGGCAAACGTGGATGTACAGGAAAAATAGAACTAAGATGCGGTATATTTTAACAAATTCTTTATGAGATATATTAAAATATTGTATAATAAAAAGTAACCTGATTTGTGATCTGAATGCTTTTGCTTAACGAGTTATGTTTCCCATATGGACAAAGGAATTGTACTGCGTTCAAGTGATACAAAAGGAAGCTAGCATGAGATAAGGACATGGTACTGGTGACAATAATTAGATTTTCATTCAACATTGTGGACATGAAAAGGATTAAAGGTACAATCAGGCTGTCAGAAATACAATACAATTCTTGTTGTGGACAAAGGCGATCATTAGGAGAACATGAAGCTTAGCTCATGATGCTATAGTTTCTTTGCAACCATGATAGGCAAAGTCAGAAGCAACTGTTTGGAAAACTAGCTGTGTTGTGAGTGGTGGATATGTAACACAAAGCTACGTTAAGCTGTGTGTGTGTGTGTGTGTGTGTGTGTGTGTGTGTGTGTGTGTGTGTGTGTGTGTGTGTGTGTGTGTGTGTGTGTGTGTGTGTGTGTGTGTGTGTGTGTGTGACAGGCCACGCTATGTACATTATGCAAATTGAAGACAAAATTACTATCCCCAATTAGATTTTACTGCAGTTTCATAAGTTTAGGGTTAGGGTTAGGTACAGTATTTGTTAGGGTTATGGTTAGATTGGTTAGGGTTATGGGTAAATGGAGTAAAGTAATGTCCCTTAAAGTCTAAAAAAAACGGTGAGTTACACTGCATGTAACACTAAAATATCTTTGTAGCCATGCAGTTATACCCTATAGCCTATACCTGTATATAGTGCCACAGGGCTCTATATACGACTTGAACCCCCCTCCTTTTTCCCTCCACCAAATCTCAAGCTCACAATGAGTTGCAACGTGACCCGTAGCGAACTTGTAGGTTGGCTATTTTCGCCCCCAGAATAGCAGCGCTAGGGAAGTGGTTAAAAAAGGTGGAGTTGTACAAAATGTCCCAGATCTTGGGAATACATAGGTCCCCATTGTTAACCCACCAGACCCAAATCCAGGACGGAACAGAGTTGAGAATAAAGCCCCCTTGCTCACTGATCTCTGTGCATCCCTCCCTCCCCCCATGCACTGAGACCTTTGAAGCCTCTTGAGGGGATGTTTGGGGGCCCCACCAAAGTTCCTGGGGGCCCGTGGGTGGAGTGTTTACACTATATTACTCACTGTTGCTCAGGCCTGGTTTGAGTTGGATCTCCAATTGATTCAAAACCAAAGGACGGTAGTTTCAAACAGATTTCTAGATGCTGTTTGTTGTCCTTGGCTGTAGGGGAGAGACGTCTGGGCCTGGATGGAGAAACCATTCAGTCTAGCGTTTCCCCTGATTGTGTCAGGTCTGGACAATCTGAATGAAGAAGACCATCTGCTTTGAGATATGTGTGTGTGTGCGTGCGTTTGTGCATGCATGTCCGTCTCAAGCTGGTCTGGTAGCAACGTGTAGTGACATTCTTGTTCTCCAGGCGGGTTGGAGATGGTCTCCCTGCTCTTCTATTAAGAGTAAGACTAGTGTTGTAGTACTCGATTCCTTGACTCGTCTCGAGTATACGGTCTCGAATCCACATTTTCATTTACTCTGTCTCGTCCCCTTCTCGCCCTTAATTTTACTTGGACTTGACTCGGTCTCGGACCAAGGGACTCGGGACTCTTCCTTCACCAAGTCCATTCGAGTCACTACAATGCAATGAAATCATTTTATTATACCCATATTATGTGGAGCCCATTCAACATTAACATTATAAGAAAGCTGTCTTGCGCTTATAGACAGCTATCTGTCAGAAAAAAAGGGATTCTTTTGTATCTGTCTTTATTAGCTTAGCAGCTTATTAGATTAGCACCACACTGACCTGAATTCATTCTCTGACCTTCAAATGAGGACAGGGACGATGAAAAGACAAGAAGTAATAAAGAACTCCCTCCATACAGCCAAAGATACAAACAGGAACACAGAGGCCATTCTCATCTGAACTTCCATGAGTCATTTTGTCTCCTTCCATCCCTCTCTTCTTTCCCCTCTCCATGTTTTCCCCTTCGTTTTTGTTTAGTGTTTTCACATGTGTATAATTGCATGGGTCTCATGGTGAAAGGGCCTGAGGAATAATTCCAGTGTGTGCCAAACACAGGTGGTCTTTCCCACATGTATGACCCAAATTCTTTTTTTTGTGTAGCATTGAGGGTTTGGATAAATTGGATGTGCCATGAAAGGTTAACACATAAAACACGGTAAGTGTGCGTGCGTGTGCGTGCGCATATGCATGTGTGTGAATATGTGTTTGTTGTATCCAGATGGGAGAGATCGAGGCCGACAACAGAGCGGATGCTCCCCAGAGTTTCAAAGGGCCGATGTCTCCCCCACACCCACGTTTGATTGTTGCTGGTTACTTCATGATTAACCCATTCTGACCTGAGATCAGATTCATACGAGGTTTCCGCCGGACACACACTGGTCTGATGAACCCATTCTGACCTGAGATCAGATTCTAAAAATGTCAGTCGCTCTTCGATTTTTCAAAAATAGCAGACCTACAAGCTCGTATCGCGCCACTCGGTGGCGCGATATGAGCTTGTAGATCTGCTATTTTTAAATAGCTAAAGCATAACATGATGCTGACACCAAAATGGGTTAACAGAGCATTCTGTCTCAGATCTGCCAGTTATAACCTTTTTCAGCAGCACAAATCCTTCACCACACACCAGAGCTGGTCAAATAGTCATCTGGACTAGTTTTAGAAATCTATTTCATTTTGGCTATGATTTTGATATTCTGAGAACTATGGAAAGTATCTGAAATATCTGATGTTTTTGTTGATTTATAGTCCATCATCTGGCTTTGTTTTAGTATTGTAATAGGATCTGCGGTACATCAAACATAGACAAGAATGCAACCAGGGGAAATGCAGATTTACAGTACATTTTTCCACAAATGTAGACTTTGTTTTTATTGTATAGTCAGAGAAGTTTCTTTTTCTTTTTTTTTAAGATTAGTTTTTGGCGTTTCGCCTTTATTGATAGGAAACAGTAGACAGACAGGAAAGGGGGAGAGAGATGGGGAGTGACACGCGGCAAAGGCCGCCGGGCTCGGGAGTCGAACCCGCGGCACGCCATCCGGCTGGCTCGGCAGCCTACTGTAGGTGCCCAGACTCTTAACATTATGCTTGTGCTAAACCATAATTTATTAATAGTAGGCCTATGCCTTTGGCACATACCACAATATAACTGCGTATACCTCAGGCAATTGAACTATGTCACAAGTGTTTCTTGACAAAAGTCATAATCAATAACAGCATCTACGGTGTATTATCTTCCAGATTATCTATTATCACAGCAATCTGACCGCTATCCCTGTCAATAATGCTAATAGTCTTTGTGTGTTATTATATGCCACCAGATATGTAACCTCTACTAACACAAACTCAGGCATGTGTTTCTGCGTAGATCCCTGCTGATGGGGTCTGGTCTCCACCCAGCTTCCCTGCTGGCACAAGTCTGATGACAAGTGATGACGTCTCTTATAGTGAGCTACAGGAGATGAAAGTTGAGAGTTAGGCTTAGTTGTCACTTTGTGCTTCAGCAACATGCAAATGTACACACATTTTGAAGTAACAATGTGTATGTAGGCTGAGAAATGCTGTTAAAATACCAGTAGGACCAGATCCGATCATCCGAGGGGAAATGCAGCTCTGGGGTGGTTAAGATGGACATATCCACGTATGCTGGAAATGTCTGACATAATACAGGCTCACAATCTGTAGCAGAAGTGATGTGTTGTGAGCTTGCAGATCGGCTATTTTCGATGACGAGAGGTGAAGCACTCAACCACCCCCTTGTTAAGGTTTCCTTTACACTTCTTATTATGTCAAATAAATATGCATGATGTTATTAATACAGCTATCATACTAGTTCAAGGTTTCTGTATTGTTACATCTTGTATGTAACAATACAAAGATTATTTAGTTTGGGTTCCTCAGTCATTTCTGCACAACTGCAGGCTTTGTATAACGTTGTAGTGGTTCTATAAGCAAGCACATCAGTGCATGCAGCGCAGCAGGTGGTTTCAGAGTTATTTCTCTGAAACAAGAGTTACAAGGTCCTATAAATTAATTGTGAGAAAATAACAGCAATTCATTGATATGAAAAATAAGAAATGTACTTTTACTTGCAAAACACTTAAAAGTGCAAGTAAACTGAATACTTAAGTACATCTAAAAGCAAGTACTTGCCAATTGGCTATATTTTTGGTGAATAGGTTTGGTGTAGACTGAGGAACAAAATGCAAGGGACTGTTCTGGCAGCTTTTGATATTACTATTAACTTATTAACTTATTTTATTGTATACACACATGTCCCACACATATTTTATACTTTCAGCAGTGTACAGAGTTTCAGGAGTAACAAGAGATGGTCATTCCTTAAATGGACTATAAGCTATTCTATAGTTAACTCACACAGTTTGGAATAGGTTTCCATGAGTCGGCAGTATCTAATGAGTTTGTCAGTGAAGAACAGGTGGTAATTAGTGTTAAGTATCATCTACTAGTAGGCTACATTAAATTAATCAATACCATAGTGTTTATATGCATTTTACACAAGTACAGACCTCTGGAGGGCCCTGGTCAACTACAGTAACTATATAGGGTTTAAGTGGTTATTAAAGGCAATAGACATAAAGTTTACTTGTGTTGAGTTTTGGGTTTTAGGACAATATAGTATGCCTTGTCTAATGGTGGTGTTTCTAAGTCATAATACTGTAGGCACCCAACCATACCTTAAATTTGTACAAAGATTCACTATTCACAATAATAATAATAATAATGATAATAATAATAATAATAATAATAATAATAATAAACTTTATTTATATAGCACCTTTCATACATAAATGTAGCTCAAAGTGCTTTACAGAGCAGAAAAGATAATAAAAACAAAAGCAAAACAAAACAGCATTAAAACAGGCATGCAGTTAAAACAATAGGACAATAACGCAGTGTCAAATCAGGAGAAGGCAGTGGTACAAAGATAGGAACAGATAAAATAAGGCAACGACATTAAAAAACAAGCAGTAATACAATACAGTGAGGACGTGAATAACAAAAAAAAAAAAATATCACTTAAAAGCAATGTTGTAGAGGTGGGTCTTGAGCTGAGCTTTAAAAATGTCTACAGAGGCTGCCTGACGAAGGTACAGTGGGAGCTTGTTCCATGCCGACGGCCCGTAGAAGCAAAAAGCTGCTTCCCCGTATTTTTTAGTTGCCATTTTTAGGCAAAGCGAGCAGGCCAGCAGTGGAAGACCTTAGGGGCCGGTTTGGGACATATTTAGGCAGGCAGTCATGTAGGTAGGAAGGTGCGAGACCATTGAGAGCTTTATAGATATAGACAAGTAGAATTATTTTAAAATCAATCCTAAAAACAACAGGAAGCCAGTGCAGTGATGCCAAAACTGGAGTAATATGTTCTCTCATCTTAGTTCTAGTTACAACTCTAGCTGCTGCATTTTGGACAAGTAGTCTGTCAGTTGTTTTCTTAGGCAGTCCTGAAAAGAGCGCATTGCAGTAGTCAAGCCGAGAAAAAACAAAGGCGTGGATTAGCGTTTTTGCATCATCCAAGGACAAATAGGCTCTGATTCGTGCAATATTTCTATATTTTAAGGTGAAAAAAGGCAATCTTGGTAACATGATTAATGTGTGAATTAAAATTCAATTCAGAATCAATAATAACCCCCAGGTTCTTTACTGTACTGTTACTTTCTACAGTCAGGTTGCCAAGCCTGCTTATTATTGATTCTTTCTGCTCGCTAGAACCGATTATGAGAACTTCTGTCTTATCCTCATTTAGCTTGAGAAAGTTCTCACTCATCCAACATTTGATGCTAGCCAGACAGGTCAGCAGTGGGTCTAAGGCACAGGGATCATCTGGGGCCACAGAAAGATATAGTTGGGTATCATCAAACTATATCATCAAATGAAAATTGACTCCGTGATTGGTAATGAGTTCGCCCAATGGCAGTATGTACAAGGAGAAAAGCAGAGGACCAAGAATCGAGCCCTGTGGAATACCAGAACTGATGTTGTGTTTGTCTGAGTCAAACTCGGCTAGATTGACAAAGTAACTTCTGTTTGATAGGTAGGAGAACCAGGACAGGGCCGTACCAGACAGGCCTATCCAGTGCTCCAGACGCTGTATTAAAATTGAATGATCAATCGTGTCAAATGCAGCCGTTAAATCTAGAAGTAAGAGAACGGATACATGTTTCTTGTCAGCAGACACCCTAAGATCATTCATTAGGACTGGGATATGGTCTAGGAACTTATTCCCTTGACTCCCCCCCCCCCCCCCCCCTGAGGGGACCAGACAGACAGACAGGGTCGAAGGACGAGGATTATGTATTTCTTTATCTCTGTCTCTTCCTGGGACACGACCCTGCACATTATCATGGCTTAAGGCAGACAATATGTGAATGCTTCTGTATAGGCTTTAGCAATTAAACACTTTGACTATGTAGCAGGGCACAGGAAATTGCATACGCGCGGCTAGTCAGTCAGTCAGTCAGTCAGTCTGTCAGTCAGTGTGTGTGTGTGTGTGTGTGTGTGTGTGTGTGTGTGTGTGTGTGTGTGTATCTTGCTGAGGGAGGGGACGCCAATTAACACTCGTCTCAAAGCAGCATGTTAATTCCTGTGCTGTTGCTCTGTGTGTGAAACCATTTTCCAAAAACCATCAAAGAACTATGCCTATTCCATTAGAAAAACGGAATATATGGGGGCCATCTTGCCACAGATATGGTTAAAAGATATGGGGGGGTTACATTAAATAAATAGTATGTATTCAGCAAAAAAGATCATGATGTAATCATTACCATGCTCTATCGTATAGCCTACTGTAAATTGACGTACCGGTCTTCATCTTCCCTATTTCTCACAATGGATGTGTGGAGTGAATCTACAATTGGTAGAATGCCATCAAACTTGTAAGGCTTGTTTGACAGCTCGGCTAAATCAGCCCTCGCCCTGGCCTCCTGCTGCAGTCGATCGGCGCAGTGGACCGCTAGAGGGCGTGGTAGGACCAACAGCTGTGAAAAGGTGGACCAGCTAGGGTCCCCCATTGAATAGCGACTGTCAAATGGACCTATCTAAATGGACCCTTATACATTTTTAATTCTTACTCTTGAGAGTGTGTAAAATTAATGAATCGAAATGGTCCATTACGGGTCCATTTTACACTCTCTCAAGAGTGACATTACATTACTAGTCTACAAAGAATTGATATTTTGATCAACGTTTGCCTGTTATCTCTCCTAGCCTACCAACATCAATACAACATGGAATTGTGGATAAAATATTATCAAACGAGTGAAACTAATATATTATATTCTTTAATTTTGGGTCTGAGAGAGAGGCTAAATAAATCTTAAACGGTGGTCCGTGGTGTCTCAATGCTGAATAAATAATGGGCCTTGATAATATGAAAAAGGGTTGAAAACCACTGCTAATTTCAAGTTCAACGTTAACCACCAAACCAGCCGGTCACGGTGCATTGCGTCCTCCAGACACTGGAGTAGGGGTCTCCTCTAGTCTAGACTCTAAACTCTAGACTCCACCCAGTGATGGAAGAGAGAGAAGCATCGCCATGTGGGGCGGATTATAATGTTGTGACGCCGAAGCAGGAGAGGAGGTTTCATCAGCACGCCTTTTCCTCAATTCCTTTGTACACACACTACAGCAGAGCAGAGTAGAACCAGAAGAGAACACGCCACGGCCACGCGTCTTTTAGTGAGTCAGCCTAACCGGCGGCATCATTCATCATCAGTCAGGCGGGCAGAACAGAAAGAAAGAAACCCAAGTGACCGAAATCGTAGCAATAAGGGCGTAAAGCTTTGTTTGTCATCCGCCGAGGGGACAGGACAGGAGAGGGGACAGGACAGGAAAGGGTGAGAGAGACATATTATTAGGGGAAAGAAACCATGTCGAATTTAAAGAAACGGAGCTCCGGCTCCAACACGTCTGTGGACCAGCGGGAGGAAGACAGGCAGGTCACCGAGAGGATGCTAGGGGAGAACGGGCAGAAGAGCCCGGACAGTGCGGCGTCGGCGGGGGGACCCCCCGGCGAAGCCGGGGCGGGAGACGAGGCGGGAGACGGGGTGACGCTCAAGAGGACCATCACGCTGACCAACGGCATCGCCCTCATCGTGGGCACCATCATCGGCTCGGGCATCTTCGTGACGCCGACCGGCGTGGTGAAGGAAGCCGGCTCCGTGGGCCTGTCGCTGATCGTGTGGGCCGTGTGCGGCGTGTTCTCCACGGTGGGCGCGCTGTGCTACGCGGAGCTGGGCACCACCATCACCAAGTCGGGCGGCGACTACGCCTACATCCTGGAGGTGTACGGCCAGCTGCCGGCGTTCCTCAAGCTGTGGATCGAGCTGCTGATCATCCGGCCGTCGTCGCAGTACATCGTGGCCTACGTGTTCGCCACATACCTCCTCAAGCCCATCTTCGGCGAGTGCACGACGCCGGAGAGCGCCGTCAAGCTGGTCGCCTGCCTCTGCATCCGTAAGTTGAGTTCGGGTCACCAACAACTCATAATAGACCGTGCAGATGCATGCATGCATGATGCATCATCATGCATGCCTCCTATAGCCCCTTTTGGCACCCGTGGTTACCCTCTCTGTCCCAAATCCAGAGAAGGAAACCAAGGGGTCCCGAATCCCGAAATAAGGGGCCGAGTTTATTTTGATACTTTAAAGCTGATGCAATGTTTGAGTGAGTGGCTGAACCGGACGGCGGTACAGTTGTAGACAGACAGACACTACACTACAGAACAGTAGGCTACTATAGCCACTACTAGCCACCGGGTCATCCTCACTTCACATACTCTTGTTCTGGGAAACGAGCACGAGTTAATTAAGGTAGTATAAATAGATATTTGATAATGAGAGGGGGCCCCACAAACATACACAAACCAACTATGCTACTATTATACTCTCTACTACTACTGCAGTAAAATAACACAATGATGAGCACATGTGCTCTCTCAAAGAAAGAGGAAGCGTTTTGTGACTCACTCTGACTCACACATGGCATAGGCTAAGCAGGGTGGTGAAAAGATGCAGTATTATTTCATCACCACCTCTCCTCTCGTATAGTGAGGCTAGATCTGATCACACCCCCACGTGCCATGATGAAACTGACTATCCACTACTAGACTGGAGAGATTGAGAACAGTCATACAGTGAACAAAACAAATACATTGATTGAGCCAATGAATACAATAGATTATTATCAAATTATTATATCTGTAATACGGCAGTATAATTATTTAGTGTCCTTAGAATTGCCGTGCTTAGTTGAAGGTCTGCAATGGTTAATTGTTGTTTGGGATAATGTTTTTAATTTATTTTTGCTGGTGGAATGTGTGTGATATGAAGTGTAAGCTTCTCATATAAACACAACCATTGTTTAGTTAATTGTCGAGTCATTAATTAACTGTCCTGCATCCTTCCATTGAGGGGTTGCCAAATTCATCCAATCAGGATGAGAGAGAACCCATTCATAAGCTTCAATGTGAAATTTGTCTGTTCTTTGTGTCATCACTTAGTTCCAATTTAACCTCTTCATCCCCGATATCCTGTATCCTGATTCCTGCGTTCTCTCTCCTCCTGGTTGAATATAATGGGGCTATACCACCACCGACCCGGGGAAAAAACAAAAACAAAACAAAACAAAACAGGGGGACCACTGTTAGTGAACCAACACGCAATGATTTCTATCAGAATAATAGAGCTAGTTATTGTAAGTTGTAACAAACAAATACCACTTACTGCAATGCATCTTTAAGCATGGTGGGACCGGCATTCCATAAACAATCGGAGGATTTCTGTACAGTTTTATCATTCATTAATTCTAAGCGGATTATCTTCAGATAGTTTATATAGACAATATAATATCATCACATAAATTCAGAATAAAGAAATGGGCTATATTTTTTATACAAAAATCTCCTTTTTGATTATTTGGTTAATTGAAAAAGTAATTGACTGACTGACCAACCAACCCATTCTGACCGGGCACCCATTTTGGTGTTGGCATCATGTTATGCTTTAGCTATTGAAAAATAGCAGATCTACAAGCTCATAGCGCGCCACCGAGTGGCGCGCTACAAGCTTGTAGGTCGGCTATTTTTTTTAAATCAAAGAACGACTGACATTTTTAGAATCTGATCTCAGGTCAGAATGGGTTAATCAGACCAGTGTGTGTCCAGTGGAAACCTCGTATGAATCTGATCTCAGGTCAGAATGGGTTAACCTGCATTATACTTAGTTGTACAACAGTGGCGTAGGCCTATATAGCCCAGTCCCACTACTGCAGAAATGCTTTTCAGGGACAGAGCCAGAATGTGTGTGTGTGTGGCGTGGTGGTTCATGCTCAGTGTAGTAGTGGAAAAAGTACTCTCATTTTCTACTTAAGTAAAAGTATCAATACTGCTATTTAGCTACTGTTAGTAGAAGTCCTGCATTCTAAATTTACTTGAGTAAAAGTACAAAAGTATTTTATTCAACATACACTTGAAATATCAAAATGTAGAAAGTACTCATTATGTAGAATGTCCCGTTTCCAAATGTATAAAATGTCTAAAAGAAATCCTTTGAAAATAGCAGCTCACTATTACTCCCTAATCCTCAGAGGGACTGAGAACTTGACATGACATGACCACCCAGATCTCTGTGTGTACAGTTACAGTACTGTATGACTGTATGTCTATGCATTGTAATGAAGGTTTCCAGCCCTGTGTGGGTTTTTATGTATGCTTCCGTACACACACACGCACACACAAACAAGAGAGAGAGAGAGACACGCACACACTCTTCCCCAGTCCATTCATCTTTTATCAGGGCCATTGAGGTCAGCCATCGAGGTCAGCCCCGACTGTCTGATTGTAGTTACACAGCTAAAAGGGTTATTATGTGTCAACGTATGTGTGCACATGGCTGGCTTTTAGCATCTATTATAATATTTCTGTGATTTTTTAAATATTCAGTTCAGTCCACCTTATTGTTCCACATTGACCCACTTCTGTGAACTTGTTTTAATTAGGTGTGCGTGCGTGCGTGCATGTGTGCGTGCGTCCGTGCGTGCATGCATGCGTGTAAGTGTGTGTACTGTGTTCTCAGCACGTGCATGTTCTTGAGTTAACATGTTTGTGCGTGAAATGTGTGCATGTGAACTTGAGTGTACCCGTGGTCTTGTGTTGTTGGCATGCCTGTGTGTGTTCTCAACTTCTCAGCCCAGATGAGGCCTCTACTGTACCGTCTCTCTCTCTCTGTCGCTTTACACAGAGTCTCATTGTGTTGTGTTTCGTCTCTCTATTGTGGCCCCAGCCTGATTTAGGAGCTTTAAAGGGACCTGCTGCTTTAGTTAATCACTTTTAATGGGGGCCTGGGATAGGAGCCAGCTTGACAAGATTGTGTGCGTACATGTGTGTGTGACTGTGTGTGAGAGTGTGTGTGCGTGCATGCATGCATGAGAGGGAAAGAAATGTAGGGTGGCACCGTGGCAGGGAGACCTATTATTCCCTCAAGAATGGGTTTATGTTTCGGTGAGCTCTCCTCCTGTCCCTGTGTGCTGAGAACCACGTATCGGTTCCAAAACAACATGCACACACACACACAAAAAAAGAACAGCTCCTCCTCTGGGCAACGGAAAACACTTCATTGAAATCATGGGGGCAAAGGGTACTCAGAGAAATGTGGACCCCCGTGATACCTAGCAAAACCAAAACAATTACTGGCACAGTGTACAGTAGAGTAGGATGTGTTTAAGGGCGTCTCTCTCCTCATATTTCCTGTGTAAACTCGAGGCCAGTCATGAAAGGGTAGTTACAGTACAATCAAGGTGTAACCGAATGAGTCTAAAGAGATATTTGTTAAAAGACTATTGCATAATGTGTGGCGTGTGTGGTAACCCCCCCCCAGCAGAGTTACCAACCGTACGTACACCTGCAAAGGTTTCTTTGAAAAATCAAAGAACGACTGACATGGAAACATAGCTTTTTCAGAAAACTGTCAGGATGTAGAAGCCATTTTTTTTAATCTGATCTCAGGTCAAAATGGGATATAGGTTATTTTGGGGGGAGGGCTTTTTTATAGTGGAAAGTGGAGACAGACAGGAAACAAGAGGACAGGGGAGGGGGAGTGACAGTCACATACAGCAACGTTGGACAGGAACGGGACTGTAAGCCGCGATGCGCTGTCGAGCTGCATTAGGAGCCTATAGGTGCTCAGAACGCTAGGCCGGCCCGGGCCTGTTGCTGCAGTGTTTTCTGTTGCCGACTTGCCGTGTTTTTCCTCTGATCGGTGTTCTCTCTCTCCTTCTCCATCTGTCTGCAGTGGTGTTGACCTTCATAAACTGCTACAGTGTGAAGGCGGCCACGCGAGTTCAGGACCTTTTTGCTGCTGGCAAGCTCCTGGCTCTTGGACTCATCATCATCATTGGTTTTGTCCAGATTGGCAAAGGTAACACACACACACACAGTCACACACACACACATACATTGTGTACACAAACTCAGTCAACGCCTCAAAATGTATACGGTTTATTTCGAAGGATTTGTGTTTTGCTTTAACAGTTCTAATGCATAACCCGTTTCCCACACTATTTAATCCATGTTTTGCTGCCGCTTAATACGCTAAACCCGCTATTTGTTTTAGGTGTTTAATTCGCCATTTTGTAATAATTTAAAAGAAATAGCGGATTTGTCGTGGACCTGGTGATGAGGCGGACGCGTTATGATGCAAAGTGATCGAGGCTGTAGGGACAATCTTACCTTAGCTAAGACCCGGATCAAGGAAGTGGCTTTTTTGTCGGCTCAATAAGTGTTTTTTTTTTCAAAGCGGACTTTCATGGATCAAAGCCGCAAATACTTTGGCGTATGCTCCAAAGGTATTTAAACAATCCTACAGTAGCAGCCTCCATAAATTGGATATAATAATTTAAAGCCCTGAAAGTTAAGTCCGCCGTAAAAATGCACAAAATCACTTCCTGTAAACACACTGCTACTAACGGTTGATCACACACACACACACACACACACACACACACACACACACACACACACACACACACACACACACACACACACACACACACACACAGCTGGCATGGGGGCTGGATATTTTATTTTTGTTTGTTTTTTCATTGAGTGACACATCTGATGAAGTGATTGACTGAGAATGAGAATATTTCATGTATTTGTGTGTTTATTAGATTTCTTTTGTTATTTTCTTTTGATGCAAACTCAAAATGAAGACTCTGTTAACTGATGGAGAATCATTTTTACCTCATTTACATAAGCAAAACAGTAGCACTGCAACAAAAACACAAACCAAACATTTTTTTAATCTGGGACATTTTCTTTGAAACATTCTAAACAATTTCTAATTCCTGGCATTGAAAGAAGGCTTTCGTTTCTCAGACAAATAATTAAAAGGTGCCTATAACCCGAGTCACCTTAAATTAGGGTTCAACGGACTAAGTGGAACAAATCCAATCAAATTCTTGCACTGTAAGCTCACCCTGGCTCAACCTTATCACAACCAAGTCTCTTTTCTTTATTGATTCAGAGAATCAAATTGAGGTGGATTACCTTGGTTAGCAGCGCATGGAATCCAGCCTAGCCATCATTAAAGTTTAGCCAGAGACGGGAAGGCGGGACAGCGAAATTAGACAACAACAAGGACCCAAATGAAAGGTTCTATTCTTTTGGTAAATCCATTCATTAGCTTCAAGAGATGGTGAATGAAATGGTACATGTGGAAAACATTAACAAAGGTACTGTACCCCACTGGTTCCCAAAGGGTGGGTTGGGACCCATTTGTCGGCCCTGGACACATCTTTTCTGACCTGAGATCAGATTCATACGAGGTTTCCACTGGATACACACTGGTCTGATTAACCCCATTCTGACCTGAGATCAGATTAAAAAAATGTCAGTCGTTCTTCGATTCTTCAAAAATAGCAGACCTACAAGCTCATAGCGCGCCACTCGGTGGCGCGCTATGAGCTTGTAGATCTGCTATTTTTCAATAGATAAAGCATAACATGATGCTAACACCAAAATGGGTTCCCGTTCAGAATAGGTTAATGAATATTCTTTAAAAACAAATCATGAATTAAAAACAAATCGAATCATTTTTCAAAGTCATTTCATGAGTAAATCAAATCAAAAAGGAAGACATTCTATAAATTTGAAAACAAATATTTAAGAAGTAGTGAAAATAGCTGATCTACAAGCTCACAACGCTATATTCACTAGTACGGGTCCCGGGCAAACGTCTAAGTTCTCTTTTGGCTCATGCATGCCTTAGAAAGTTTGGGAACCACTGCTGTACACTGTACTATACTGTATTTACTGCCAATGGCCAAAACAGGAAAACACCAGTTACTAATACAGAGGTCCTCTTCTTCTTATTTTAATTTTTGCTTTTCATTCCCAGTCAGATTTTGTTTGTTTGTTTTGTAATTACACATTACAGAAACATGCGTTTACATTTCAGTGCTTTGCTTTTCCATACAGTCCGACAATTTAACATCCTTGCATCATTATCTTTCTCATTCTCAAGCATTCAGATTACAGCTACAATAGTACGTTGGTGTTTTCAACACTTTGTTCATCATTCTAAAGTAATAATAATAATAATAATAATAAAACTTTATTTGTATAGCACCTTTCATGACATGAAATGCAGCTCAAAGTGCTTTACAGAACAATGGAGAATAAAAGAAAAGCAAGGCAACGACATTAAAAAACAAGCATTAATGCAGTACAGTGAGGACATGAAAAAAAATAAGAAATACAAGATCAATTAAAGGCAATGTTGTAGAAGTGGGTCTTGAGCTGAGCTTTAAAAATGTCTACAGAGGCTGCCTGACGAAGGTACAGTGGGAGCTTGTTCCATGCCGACGGCCCGTAGAAGCAAAAAGCTGCTTCCCCGTATTTTTTAGTTGCCATTTCTTTGAGCAAAGCGAGCAGGCCAGCAGTGGAAGACCTTAGGGGGCGGTTTGGGACATATTTAGGCAGGCAGTCATGTAGGTAGGAAGGTGCGAGACCATTGAGAGCTTTATAGACAAGTAAAATAATTTTAAAATCAATCCTAAAAACAACCGTAAAGTAATGATTTCAGTCATTTGAAAAGTAATGCCAAAATGATATACCATCCTTGGTGTTAGTTCCAGTGGTACTGGGAAAACCGTGGCGTGGCACTTGCCTGACCTCACTTGAACTTGACCTCGTGTGTGTAACTTGAATGTCCACATGCGCAACTTCCCCACAAACGCAACGAATCCTTTCTGTGCGGACCAGACCTTTAGGTGTCCGTGGCGTGGCCTGGTAGTTGGGGACTGGCTTGGGCAGCATTCCTTTTCGGGTTCACGATCCAGTTCGGAGCGGATGATAACGTTATGTCATGTACTCATGTTGCAGTCATCAGGCCTGGACCCTCAATCTGGAACTACGAGAAAACAAGTTGCGCTTTTATTGTTGTTCTTCCGGATTGAGGGAAAGGAAGTCCTTGTCTGTGTCAGCAGCGCGTTGGTTCACTCACCCACTCCTGCCAAGGTTGTCTCGGGCCTGGACCGCTGTATGGGTTGAACGGGTTTATGTCACAGAAATTAAACGGATGCTTGTAACAGCTGGGATCTGCAGTGAGGTGACACAGTGACCTTGTGCTCCGTAGAGAGAGAGAGAAAGAAAACTACAGGAAACAAAACTCTGTTAACAAACCAGATAACACTGGGTCCTCAAAGGCTTATATTCCCCCCCCTGATGTGCGCGTGCGTGCCTGCGGGCGTTGTGTTGTGTGCACGTGCGCGTGTGCGCCTGTCTGTGTGCCAAGACCTGCTGCGTTCCTATGGCTGTTCCTTCCTGTCTGCACAGAGGTTGTCAGTTGACATGTTTTTCAGAGTGAGAGAGGAAGAAGAAAGTTGTAGAGAACGCTTGAGAGAGGTAATAAGAAGAAGGTATATGAGAGAGGTAGAGGTAAAAACTCATTTACTCTATGATGTGGTTTCAGAGAAATATAATAAGGCGTGTGTCTACTGCATTTGCATGGACCTGTGAGAAACATGCAGGCTAAAAGGCTAAAGCTGTATACTATTTATACTTTATATAGAAATCTCATGGCCCCACATCCATGTCGCGGATACAAAGGGCCCAAAATGAGTTTTCTCAGACGGGTGGCTGGCATCTCCCTTAGAGATGGGGTGAGAAGTTCAGTCAGCAGTTCAGTCAAGTTCAGACTTGGAGTAGAACCGCTGCTTCTTCGCTTGGAAAGGAGCCAGCTTAGGTAATCTGTTAAGGATGCCTCCCGAACATCTAGCGTCTCCCTAGGGAGGTCCTCGGGTGCCGTGTCATTAGTCAGAAGGTTCATTGTTCCGAAATTACTATCCCTATCTCTAACCCTAACCTAAACCTAACTGCAAGCACGGGAGCAAACCTAAACCTAACCGCAAGCACGGGAGCAGTGCATGTTCGGACTAACGGGACTTCGGATCTATGGGCAGTTTCCGGTCCTCGATGCACGTCAGACGGGCAGACGAAGGATGCGATGGAGGGATCATATCTCCAAAATCACCTGGGAACGCCTCAGGATCCCACAGAATGAAGTTACTAATATTACTCTGGAGAGGGAAGTCTGGGGCTCTCTAATGGAGCGGTTTGTCCCGCGACCCGACTACGGATGAGTGGTTGAATATAATTATAAATATAAATAATTCATTTTGTAGAATTTGGTCACCTCAACAGCACAAAGAAGGCATACATGTGGCTCTAAAAAAAGCCTTACTCTAGCTCTAGATTACAATACCATTGTTGTTAGGGTATTATTAGTGAATAATTGTTTTATGTTGTCAAGAAAATGTCCAATTGAAATTGACTGTAGCCGATCTATAAGCTCGCAATGTGTTGCATGGAGGGTAGCGTGGCATTGGTTTGACCTCCTGTTAGTCGGACCATTACTAACACTATCCCTAACCTCACAGGAAGCCACGGGAGATTTGTAACCCACAGCACAGGTCGGACTAATGGGAGGTCTGACTTAAGGGCAGTCCCCGGGCTGCATGGAGACGCATTGCGAGCTTGCAGATCTGCTATTTCTTTGGTGCCGTACATGATGCGCCAAACTAGGTCAGGCTGGTGACCAGACTAGCAACCTGTCTGACACTCGCGTCTATGTGTCGTCTCTGTCTGGAGCTCTGACCCTATCTTTGGCCCTTTAACTCTTGACCTTCGACCCCTTGCGTTGATGATCAACATTCTGGCCATCAGTCACATCTTTGACCCATTTCGCGTGTGCAGCCAAACACACACGACGGCTCCGGAAGGCAACACTGTCAGACGATCACGTGACGCAGTACAATGCATCTTGGGTTACAAGCTGTTTTTTGAGTGGTGCAACCACTCCAAGGAACAGCAATGTACCTAATGTGGCCATGAGCACCAGTATATGACTTTTAGTACCAGTAGGGGCGCTGTTTGCCAGAAACAGAGAGAGAGAGAGAGAGAGATAGTATTAGTGCTGCACTGTTGCCTGCTAATGAGAGAGAGAGAGAGAGAGAGGGGAGGGGAGGGGGAGAGAGAGGGGAGTTCACACTGGTGTGATTTTTTATATATATTATTATTATTTTGAATTATATTTTTTTAGCTTGATTAGCTTGAACATCTGCAATTTCTTTTTAACAACTCATAATGGTGCTGGATGCTCGACAAAGTGTTAGGTAAAAATGGACAGTTGACAAAGTATCCCTTCCCATTGTGCATGTCCCTTGCCTGAACGTTTCGGTTCAAATATAAGGTAGAAATGTGAAATGATTTTCTATTTCTGCTTTTCTGCATTTATGTTTGACCAAAGTTAACTAAGTCACAAAAGACCAAAGAGATTACCAATAATCATGTGACCCCCCCCAAGTGGGGCAAAGTTGTGTAGGCCGTAAGCACCGACTCACTGTTTGTATCGAGGTCAGAGGTTAGGGTCTTACTGGTGGGTGACGAGACCCACCGGTCACCAACACTGACTGGGATTGTTTGGAGCTGGAGGAGGACTCCAGTAGGAGAGGCATGGGAATGAATGGACTCTCATGTCAGTCTCCAAAGGGTTAGCTCAACCGGAGACTGATTACGATCTCCAAGCCTTCCAAGGCTAAGACTGGAGAGTAGAAACTATGGTAAAATACGCACATCACTTCGTGGAGGTGCTGGGGTTCAAAAAGTAACATATGAAAAGAGAAGGGAACCCGCACACTCATATGCTCCAAAAGATACATTTATTGACGACGTTTCGAGCCAAGGCTCTTCATCTGGTCAAACTGGAGAGACTGGAGAGTAAAAAGAAAATTGATGGGGAAATTGTTTTGGGTCGATTCGTCACTAGAACAATTAGTCTGATTAACTGCTGGAGACATATTTTATGCTTGGTTGTACAATGGTGTCATGCCAGATATAATTCGGCTATTCTAGCTTTTTTATTTTTTTTATATACCGTACTTAAGTTTTCCCAAAAATATATTTTTAATATTCAAATAAATGTATTAGTTTGATTAAATGTTGCATCCCTAGGTTGATGTCCTGTTCTACTGAGGTTGCAATGTGTGCGATTGTTAAGTTCTGGGAGGTTGGGTGTGGTGATGGTGTGTGGCAGACCAATTATCCTGTGAGCACGTGACCTAAAGTGTGGTCCGTCCTAGCAAACTGCTTCCTGTTTGCCTGTAATTTGACACAACTGTGTAGTTTTACTGTAACTGGTCTGGTGTGGTTTGGTACAGACTCTACAGTGGTAGAGCCAGGTTGTAGTGTATGGTATGGTGGCTTTGGTTCCAGCTCCTCAAGCTAGTGGTTCTCAACCTTTTCTCAACCTTTAGAAAAAGAGAAAATAAATAAATAAAACATATCTGAACTGGGGACTCCCCACCCTGATAAGCTCTTGGAATGTAGGAGTTGAGGCACTACATTTAGTTTGACTCGGCTCCACAGATAAATATCGTGAAAATAGCAGATCTACATCGCTCCGGTATAGTTTGTTGATGCAGCAATGGTCTGTCTTTCTTTCCGTGTGAACTGAGTGGTGCAACTCCCATCTCCCCCCCCCCCCCCCCCCCCTCATCTCTCTCTCTCTCTCTCTCTCTCTCTCTCTCTCTTTCTCTCTCTCATTAGCAGGCAACAGTGCAGCACGTGCAGCACTATCTCTCTCTCTGTTTCTGGCACAACAGCGCCCCTACTGTCTGGTACTAATAGTCATACTGGTGCTCATTAACGTCACATTGGCGGACACATAGAGTAGACACATAGGTGAACACGGACATTGCTGTTCCTTGGAGTGGTTGCACCACTAAAAGTTCCTTAAATTCTCCCTTCACTGTCATCTGTGACTAAATAAATACATAAAAAAAAAATATATACATATACAATAGGGACCCCCCTGGGGTAGAGAACCACTGTCCTACGCCACCCAGCTAACACTACTACCACTTAAAAAGATTGCTGTGTGCTATTTTAAGTGTTCATGTAAATCGCCATGCAGAACAGTGAGTCCTGGCAGTGAGTCCTGTAGCTCTGGGCCAAACGTCTCCACCTAGCTGTGGCCTACAGAGATAATGGCCATGTGCTCACACACCCTCTGCATCTCTCAGCTGTTCAGTGTCCTAAAACGAGTGGTTCACTTAGCACACGGTTTCTCAACCTGTGGGCCATGCAAGCGGGCCCCAAATGATTGGCAAAACACTTCAGATTTTAATGAAAATATAATATTGATATAAAGAGAAATATACTGTATATCAGATGGGTGGGTTATAAACACTTTCAGTATTCTCAACTAGGGATGGGTTCAATTAATCGATAGGGCAATAGTCGTATCGTATTCCTTACCGATAATTGTATCTATAGTAGAGGCTACCATAACGATACGGCAGGAAATGCTGTGTGTGACTTTGTGCCTTTTTAAAAACGAAACATCAGCTCAGCATCAGTTTCTACCCGACAGTTATATGGTTCAAGCTTTTGCATTTATCCATCAAAACATATTTATTTTAATTTTAATTTATTTACTTGCTTTTTGTAAATTTATATTTATATATTTGTGAAAACATTATTCTAAATCAACGCGTATCGCGATACATATGGTATTGTGGCCTCTGTATGGCGATGGTGAGTTTGTAGTCAATACCCAGCCCTATTCTCAACTCAGTGAGTTTGTAGTCAATACCCAGCCCTATTCTCAACTCAGTGCGTTTGTAGTCAATACCCAGCCCTATTCTCAACTCGGTGAGTTTGTAGTCAATACCCAGCCCTATTCTCAACTCGGTGAGTTTGTAGTCAATACCCAGCCCTATTCTCAACTCAGTGAGTTTGTAGTCAATACCCAGCCCTATTCTCAACTCAGTGAGTTTGTAGTCAATACCCAGCCCTATTCTCAACTCAGTGAGTTTGTAGTCAATACCCAGCCCTATTCTCAACTCAGTGAGTTTGTAGTCCATACCCAGCCCTATTCTCAACTCAGTGAGTTTGTAGTCCATACCCAGCCCTATTCTCAACTCAAGTGGGACCTGATGAAGAAATGGCTTGTGAACCACTGACTGTGTGTGTTGTACTACATTAGGTCCGTTGACATCCAGTACAATTGGGTGAGCTGTTGGCTGTGTTAGGATTAGAGGCCAGTGTAATCGGATTAGCACCAACAATAATCCTGCTTTCTCAATCTGAAGCCCTGGCTGCCGATGCCGTCTGGAGGCTGAGAAGCTGACAGGGACTGATCAGTATAGGCCCTCGATGTGGATCCAATCATCTTTGAGTCTCTCTCTCTCTCTCTCTCTCTCTCTCTCTCTCTCTCCATGAGATGCTCTGTCATTCATGCAAATGCACCACCCACCTCTCTGGTTGTAACAGAATATCCCAATGATTTATTTAAAGGCAAGGTGCAGCCAACTAACACACAAACAAGTGCTTATCCTTTCACACAGCCACTATCTAATTCCTGTTTCTAAACAAAAACAGGTTAAATGCTGTCTAAAATGGCCTTAGAATCAGTTGGAACAAATTGGATCAGTAATTACTTGATAACTTCTCTAGTTTATTTTTTTAGCTTACTCGTATGATCTGTAGTCTTTAACCCCCCTCGTCTCACTTCTGTCAGTTTGCCTAATTGCCGTTAGCGAAGCGTAAATGTTGTCAACTACTAGAGCAAATCTCCCATCTGCCTTTCATGTACTCTGCTGTAATGCACACAAAGCCAGTGTCTTAGGTGAATACAATGCACAGTGAATCTGATGTTTGTTTAGCTCTCAAGCAGGGCGACGGCGAGTGATAACGGCAACAGGGGAGACCCTGTGTTCTTCGTGTTTAGTTTGGGGTTGTGCTTAAGTCCTTAAAAGCAGTCCTCTTGGAGTGGAAGTTGGGTGAGTCTAATGGTTGTTTATATGTGATACTCCAGATTACTGTGGCTTAGTAGAACACCACCGCCGTGTGGCGCACAGTCTGTCATCTAACTCGTCTAGGTGGCATTTGATCTCATCTCATTGGCTGTGGCAGCCATCTCTGTTTGCATCAAAACAAACAATATACAGTGAGAGTGAGTAGTTGAAGGCAACGCGCACACACCCTATGGGGTGGCAGTGGCTCAGGGGTAGAGTGCCTGGATGGTAACCGTAAGGTTGCCAGTTCGAACCCGGGCTCCCCCAGAGTTACTGTCGAAGTGTCCTTGAGCAAGACACTGAACCCCTAATTGCTCCCGATGTGCTAGTTGGTGCCTTGCATGGTTTCCGCTGCCATCGGTGTATGAATGTGTGTGTGAATGGGTGAATGTAATGCACAATCTCTGTAAAGCGCCTTGGATAAAGGCGCTATATAAATGCACCATTTACCATTTACCCATGCTTTGTCTATGTCTTTTGTGGTGCAGGGAATTAAATCCCTGGAGATTCCATACCTAGTACACAAATAAAATGCCGGTAAGAGTATATTTCAAAGATGGACTTATTATGCAATACTGTGAGTGTATCAACATTCAAAATATGTAATCACCCGAGGCCGGGTGTGAACAAAATGTACCCCAGAGGTATGTGTGTACAGGATTTGTGTAGTGCTTTCACCTACCTGGCACTGTTGTCACGATCAGTTGATCCGAGTATAGACTAGACTTGCTTAGGGGCAGTTTAATGCGTAGAAAAGAAAGGCATAACTTTGGGTGGGAGGTAAAGGTAAAGGCCACAGTTATTTTTGCCCCGCTTCCCTCAGGCAGGAGGTTGTGTTCCCTAAAGACTATGAAGGCCCGACATTCAAACAGCTTTTTCCCACACGGCTATCCGGCTCCTCAATGCAGCTGGTGTCCCCCCCTGACCTGACCCCCTCCTATCCTCCCTCCATCCCCACTCAGAGTGAATATGGACTGACTTGTGCTGTCTGACCTGAACACTTGAACTCTCTGCACTTTATATTTACTGGTATTCACTATTCACTGCACTATGTTGTTTTTGCACTGTCTTGTCCTGTTTTGCACTCCTAATGTTGTAACTGCACTCTGCTGTCCACCAAACCAAATTCCTAACGTGTTTACATGTCATGGCAATTTAAAGGCTTCTGAATCTGATTCTGAATTGTGAGGGGGGGGGGAAATAAAAGCTAAATATATCTCCTCCTCGTCACCTAACAAGACTTTGACACCAGTCAGCTGTACTTTGTTTACTCTCATTTACATACTACTAGACCCGGAGTGCAATAGTACCAAGTTTAAGATTTGATTTACATATTCAGCCATTGATGCTTTTGTACTCATTATCGCGATATAAGTTGGCCTACAAAGCACTAAGGATTGCCACATTCCGTTGACGGAACAGGATATACAAGATTCCAGTCCAAAGCCTCCTGTCCTTCAATCGCCACCCTCGACTTTCCAACGCGATCAGGCCTTTTCCCACCTGACCTCAGTAACTTCTGTGTTACGCCCCCCTTCTGTGACACGCGGAACTGATTCGCCCTATAGTCATGCTTCACATTCACAGGAGGACAGCACTGCACCCTGTACACTACAGCTTTCCACTGGACACACACTGGTCTGATGAACCCATTCTGACCTGAGATCAGATTCTAAAAATGTCAGTCGTTCTTCGATTTTTTTCAAAAATAGCAGACCTACAAGCTCGTATCGCGCCACTCGGTGGCGCGATATGAGCTTGTAGATCTGCTATTTTTAAATAGCTAAAGCATAACATGATGCTGACACCAAAATGGGTGCCCGGTCAGAATGGGTTAACTTGTTTTTATTTATTTTAATGTGTTTAATATTAAAGACTTTTCACAACGTTTGGCACGGCACCTCGCTCACTCGGCGGTGGCTCTCGTTGCTCAAGTCCGCCAGAGACGGTGCGCCTCTGTTGTTGGAAACAGGGTTTTTTTTTTTGCCTAAGCAACTACTGCTGTAGTCTGTTCTTCTCACGGGTGGTCCGTCCCGCTGGGGGATGACAGATATAGTTTCAGAGTGCATTAGTTGAAGTTTAAGCAGAAGTCATATGAGTCTAAACGCTTAAACTCACACAGTTTCATCAATGAGATCTACAAGTCGACTGAAAGAAAAAGAGAAATATACACGACACCGGTGGGGCTGTAGTTCAGGAGGCTGGAGGTTTCCAACTGAAAATATTCAAGGCCTTTAATCTCCCCATGTTCCCACCTTATCTTTGTTTTGTCATCTGCGAAGATTAGTCACAGTCGGCCACTGATTCCATTGAACTTATTATTATATAATTTGGCTTACAAAGCACTAAGCAATTTCCAAATGATCCAACGGTATGTCTGCTGTTGTGCGGCTTGTGCCCCTGACGCCCCACTGTGGATATGGTAGGCACTGGTGGAAGCAAATCAACCTGCTGAGTACAACTACTGACTGTGAAGGACGGCACCGAGAGGCACTAGGGGGCCAAATATGGTGCTGGGGAGGGGAAGAAGAAGAAGAGATGTGGGAGGTAGGGATGTATTTATGCGTGGGGTGGAGTCATTTCGGCCGTGTGTGTGTGTGTGTGTGTGTGTGTGGAGGGGTGCCGTTCACATGAGTGCCGGTGCGTGCGAGGGTTCTCAACAGTTTTTTAGCTCTAAAACTAAAGCCCCTAAAAAGTAAGGAATGTCAAAGGAAATTTGTTGTCTGGGCCTTGGTCCCAGCTTGTTCTGGAGCCATGGTAAAAGAGACATACTACAGACCCCCAGTGCAGCTCCCCTAGTAAGCTGGTATGTAGGCCAGAGCAGTGGGTAAATGAAAGATATACTGGGAGGTAAATAATGTGGTTGGTTGGTCTTCTGCCTCGCCCGTCTCTGTCCGGTTAGGAGGGCATTTTCACAGAGGATCAACTAAGTGGTGTGTTGTGGAGGAGCTAGCCTGTATAGCCCATTCTGACCTGAGATCAGATTCTAAAAAAACAGTTTTCTGAAAAAGCTATGTCGGTGTCAGTGGTCGATTTTTCAAAGATGGCAGACCTACAAGCTCGTAGCGCGCCGCTATGAGCTTGCAGATCTGCTATTTGTCAATAGCTAAAGCATAGCATAATGCTAACACCAAAATTGGGTTCCCGCCCAAAATGGCCTCGCACGCCCTCTGCGAGAGACAGACGGCGTCACCGCGTGGTGTGAGAGGCAGACGGGTCAAGAGAAGTGGCGGTGTTGATCCGGGCATTTCCCACGCTTTGCAGGGTATAGCGGGGTGCCTTGTGGCTCAACGGTGACCCTCCCATGCAGTACCAAGTATACACATCCCAGAACTGTTGATTTAGCAACCGTCGCTGTGTCTGAGAATGCAAGGGTGTGTGTGTGTGTGTACGCGTGTGTGTGTGTGTGTGTTGTGTGGGAGCAGCTACGTCAGGAATGTAGCACACATCCCCAGTGGACCCCCCCCCCCTTCACTCAATCACAGGTCCATATCTAAGGACCTTCCCGTTGGCTGAGCAGAACCTCAGATCAGGCAGATGGACGCTGCATGGGTCAACCCTCAGAGCGGGGGGTCGGCCATCTCCAACGGCGCTTCCCAAAACCTTTCAACTCGAGACCCAAATAAACGTGGGGTCGTCACCCCCCGGGATCCGAACATAAACATAAATACACTATGAAGCCCTTTATCAAAAATAGTCAAGCTTTTAAGCTCAGAACGGGTTGTATGTAGTAGGCCCGGACCGGACCGGGCGGCTAGTGCCGGGGCCACATAGTCCGCTAATGCGACAGCGTGCCACGGGTTTGACTCCCGATCCAGACGACCCTTGCTGTGTGTAAACGCCGCATCTCTCTCTCTCTCTCCCCATTTCCTGTCAGTCCACTGTTCCACTATCAATAACCCATCAATCAATAACCTATTTTGGTGTTAGCATCATGTTATCAGATCTACAAGCTCATAGCGCGCCACCGAGTGGCGCGATACGAGCTTGTAGGTCTGCTATTTTTGAAAAATCGAAGAGCGACTGACATTTTTTAGAATCTGATCTCAGGTCAGAATGGGTTCATCAGACCAGTGTGTGTCCGGTGGAAACCTCGTATGAATCTGATCTCAGGTCAGAATGGGATGAAGAAAAACTCCATAGACTTGGCTTCCACATGACCAACGCAACGTCCCCCATACTGTGTATATATGGAGCTCAGGGACGTCCTATTGATCACATCCTCGTACTTCATATATAATGGAGATTTGTGGATCCGCTTGATCAGACCGACTCCCCCCCTTGGCACATGCATGATGACCTGCTTGGGTCCTCGGACTCCTTTGCCGACTTTGAAGTCGGTCGGGCATAAAGGTGGTCGGAAACATTGTTGGTCCTTTTTTGTTATTGTTATTTCCATGTCACTCTGCTCCTCCACACAGTCCAGCCTTTATCTGTGCGTCTGTGTGCTGGACTGACTGGTTGATCCAGGGCTGTCTGTGTACTGGGACTGGTTGATCCAGGGCTCAGGCACATTTCCATGGTACCGTCTGGGTTAGTTATTGACTGGGCCCTCTCTGTCTAGCTCATTTTTAATATAACGGCTTCTTACAGGGGCACGTCCTGGGTCGGATTTAATCTGTTTGTTTACCCCCCCCCAATGTGTTTGTGTGTGTGTGTGCGCGTAGTCGTGTACACACCGTTGTGTGATTGTTCAATGTTCCTACATTGATCCTGAACAGGTTGAGACCAGTGTTGATTTTGCCTTGTGATAGACGGCAGCCGCGGCAGCAGTGTTTATATATATATCATCCCGTGGCGCCCAGAGCAGTGTTGCGCCGCTTGCGTCTTCTTCTTGTACGTGGGTGACCTGTCTATTTGGCAGCCCGTTATCGCCACCTAGCGACAGTATAGCATAATAGCACATTATATCATAACGTGTGCGTTCTCGTGTAAAGGGTAAGAAAAAATTAGAACGCAACGGGACTTTGACGTGTTATATGGAGATGGTCGCCGTCTAAAAGAGGCCTTAGTCAACTAAATATCATAAGATTTCAAAACTGTATTGTTTTGGCAGGCCTTGATGATGTTGTAATGGCTGATTTTACACTTTGTTCAATGCATGCTGACAAGCCGATGGAGATGGGGACTTGACTCACTCCTTTGTTCTCTCTCTCTCTCTCTCTCTCTCTCTCTCTCTCTCTCTCTCTCTCTCTCTCTCTCTCTCTCCCCCTCCCCCCTCCTCCTCCTAATAGGTGATACACCGGACCTCCTTCCGGAGAACTCCTTCAAGGGTTCCAACTATGATTTTGGCAACATTGGTCTGGCCCTCTACAGCGGTCTCTTTGCCTACGGTGGCTGGTGAGTTTACACTCAGTAAATGCATGTTCTGATGTTCATCAGCCCACCATACTGTACATACAGCGTGCTTACACTTCAGTGTAGTTCACGTTCATCAAAGGAAGCCTTAAATGTCTGTCCTTTTGCGATCTGCTGAGATGAGCTGATCAGGGCTCCGATTATTTATACATGCATCAGGGCATTTAGATTAACCCTGTCACTTCAGTCACTTCAGCAGATACTGATTGGTTGATTGATCAACCTTTTGAAGAATCAATCAATCAATGAACCGTATAAATGTCGGGAATGCACTGAGGTAGAGATAATATAAGATGAGATAAAATGCTCTTGATGTTGGAAGAGGTTTCTCATAATCTCTTATACCTTTTCAGCATGAATGACTGAACCATTCTACATGCGTAATTACAGCCTCTTAGCATATAATTGTCAAGGAAAGGGGTGAATTCATTCATAATACACATTATACACAAAATACACATTTTAAAGTTTGTTTTAAATACAAGGTCGTTACTTTTTCTTTTTACTTTTCAATCTTAATGTACCGAGTGCTAAATCTTGAATCTAAATTGTGTTTGCAGGAACTATCTGAACTTTGTGACGGAGGAAATGATTGAGCCTTACAAGTAAGTAATGTTGCCTAAGTATTTGTATACTCTGTGTAGTGACAATAAATTGAATCTAATCTAATCTAAATCTAATTTTACCCTTTTAATGTCTGTCATTTCCAGCATGTTCAGACCGACTAATCAAATTCCTTTTCCGTAACGAAGCGCTGTAAAAGTGAACAGTAACATAATCATTGTGTAGGTTACTATGCTTAGTGTGTGTGTGTGTGTGTGTGTGTGTGTGTGTGTGTGTGTGCGTGGTCTGCCTCCTCTCTCAGGAACCTTCCTCGTGCCATCATCATCTCCCTCCCCATTGTAACAGTAGTGTATGTCCTTACCAACCTGGCGTATTTCACCACCCTCACGCCGGAGGAATTGCTGAACTCTAAAGCCGTTGCTGTGGTGAGTACACACTACAAAGTAAACACAGTGCACCAGTTCCCTTGATAGTAGCAAACTATGGCCTCTAGAGAGGCTAAGTGCTGCCCTGAAGGGATTCGTCTAGTAAACAAACAGGAAAAGGGAGCGCACAAGTGTTGGGGAAAAGGGATTATTCCAACCATGCAATGACTCAGCCTTCACTGCTGGGAGCTAAAACAGTACCTATGTTATAATTTGGCATTATCTAAAATAATCATTTATATGTACCGTAATTTCCAGACTATAAGCCGCTACTTTTCCCCCATGCTTTCAACCCTGTGGCCTATACAACGGTGCGGCTAATCTATGGATTTTTACAGCTAACGGCCACTAGGGGACTTAACCCATTCTGACCGGGCACCCATTTTGGTGTCGGCATCATGTTATGCTTTAGCTATTGAAAAACAGCAGATCTACAAGCTCGTATCGCGCCACCGAGTGGCGCGATACGAGCTTGTAGGTCTGCTATTTTTTTAAAATTGAAGAACGACTGACATTTTTAGAATCTGATCTCAGGTCAGAATGGGTTCATCAGACCAGTGTGTGTCCGGCAGAAACCTCGTATGAATCTGATCTCAGGTCAGAATGGGTTAATAAATCTATGGCCGGTTATGGCCTCTATGCGGCTTATAGTCCAGTGCGGCTTGTATATGTACACATTAGATTTTTTCCCTAAATTTAGCTGGTGCGGCTTATATTCAGGTGCGGCTTATAGTCCGGAAATTACGGTATACATTTTGGAAAATTGGTGTTTGAACTAATATATCCACCCGCCTCAACATTTGCCATGCTCCAGAAAATGATGTTGTTTTGTCGAGGCTGTGAGGTCGGGGAGTGCTTTCACCGTGAACATTCCAGGGTCTTCCAGACCATTGGAAATATACCTGGTTTGGTAGTGCTGTTCCTGTATACTTTTATAGGCCCATATTGTCATTATTCATACCCTGCTTTTTCAGCACTTAAGGAGAACTTTGCCCTAACTTTTATCATTATCGCCCAACCCTTAATGTCAACGATCGAAACATTTGCCCGTTACGAAAACTTGAAGTGTGTGTGTGTGTGTGTGTGTGTGTGTGTGTGTGTGTGTGTGTGTGTGTGTGTGTGTGTGTGTGTGTGTGTGTGTGTGTGTGTGTGTGTGTGTGTGTGTGTGTGTGTGTGTGTGTGTGTGTGTCCATCCTGCAGGACTTTGGGGATTACCACCTGGGTCCCATGGCATGGATCATCCCAGTGTTTGTAGGGCTGTCCTGTTTTGGATCAGTCAATGGTTCTCTGTTCACCTCCTCCAGGTAGCGCGCGCACACACACTCACACACACTCACACACACACACACTCGCACTCACACTCACACACCACTGCAATGACATTGCAGCATGCATGTAGGGCTGTCACGATTACAAATAAGTTGACGATTAATTGTCACACAAATAATTGCTATTAAACGATTTAATTGTGTTGTAATTGTATAATTTTCAAATAATTGTAATTAGACGATTATTGCTATGTAATAATTGTGACAACACTTCATGCATGTCTTCAAGTTACGGGCTCTTTGAAAAGGCCCCCCTCTGTCCTTAAACCCTCTGTCTCCATCAGGTTGTTTTTCGTTGGCTCCAGAGAGGGTCACCTGCCCAGTCTGCTGTCGATGATCCACCCCACCCTGTGCACACCCCTCCCATCACTCATATTCACAGTATGTGTTCTCGTTTTCCTGGTGTCTTGTCTTCTTGACTTATTTTTTATATTCATTTTGCATCCATTATTACCTAAGTATGATTATTATTACATTGTTGTAACTTAACCCATTCTGACCGGGCAGCCATTTTGGTGTCGGCATCATGTCGTGCTTTAGCTATTTAAAAATAGCAGATCTACAAGCTCGTATCGCGCCACCGAGTGGCGCGATACGAGCTTGTAGGTCTGCTATTTTTGAAAAATCGAAGAACGACTGACATTTTTTAGAATCTGATCTCAGGTCAGAATGGGTTAATCAGACCAGTGTGTGTCCGGTGGAAACCTCGTATGAATCTGATCTCGGGTCAGAATGGGTTAAAAGGAAGCAAGTTATGCAAATCTGTATGTGCTGGAGGAAACGGCTGAGGGTGCTCCGGTGGCACAGGGGTAAACTAAAACCACCACAGAGTCTAGGGGCTCCAGGTAGCTTAAAGGAGCATTCAGTGATTTGGGTGATTTGGAAAAAAAACCTGGTCCGCCCCGGTAACAAGATGTGCACATGCACACACTCCACAGTGCGGGAAGTACAGTTGGGTGGCAAAGATTGGATGAAAGCTTTGCCACCTAAAGCCCTTCTTCCCATAGTGTGCGGCAACGTAACTCTGGGAAATTATAATATTTAAACATCTGAAGTTGAGAGCTTCGTTGTAAGAGTATCTGAGGGAGGAATAGAATGCCATTGATTTGATACACAGATCGATTTTGTCACTAATGTCTTTCTCTTCATCTCTGTTTCTGTCTCTATCCACCATGTCCAACATCTCTCTACTCCTCTCTCTCCCCCTATCCATATCTCTCTCTCCCTCTCCGTCTCTCCAGTGCCTTATGACATTGCTCTATGCCTTCTCCAATGACATCTTCTCCGTCATCAACTTCTTCAGCTTCTTCAACTGGCTCTGTATCGCCATGGCGATTGTCGGTATGATGTGGCTACGCTACAAGAAGCCTGAGCTGGAGCGGCCAATCAAGGTGAGCCGGACTCCACAGATCAACCAATCAGAGGAGATAATGGGGAAAAGTGGAAATATTGAAAATGTTGACATGATTGAGGTCCTGTTTCTAGTCATGACAAAAATCACACCCGTCGTCATCGTACATCATCAGACATCCTCTCATTGCGGAATTTGCAGCCAATCAGAATTTGCGCTCTCACCTTCGTCTTCAATGTTTGTGTTTACACAAATGCTCAAAGCTGGCCATTACATTTTTGTGTTACGACAATGATTGTGTTTACACAAACCCTCAAAGCTGTTATACTAGTATTGTTTAAAGGTTAACATGAATTCTGTCTGAATACCCAGTGAATAATAACAGGTGCTGACCTTATAGGTGTAACATAAAAGTGTGGAAAAGAGGCAGGTGTTTAAATGCTCACCACATCGTATCGTATAGAACGGCCCTGGGGGTTTTCCAACCTTTCTGTTACCGGGGACAGTTTGTTAATTCTTTTTAAAGATTCGTTTAAAAAAAAAAAAGAGCCTTTTATTGATAGCCTCAAGCGAAGATCGACAGGAAAGACGGAGAGAGAGATGGGTAGAGACAAAGGCCGTCACGAACGGGACTCGAACACGTGACACGCTGCCAGGCCAGAGCCTATATGTGGCATGCGCCTGGACCTCTAGGTCACCGGGCGTTCTCGTTAAATTGGGAGGGGGGGGGGGGGGGGGGGTACAGTATATATTATATCATTACATAATGTTATATCATTGACCTATATGGTACAATATCAACAAGGATAGGATGACTATGAATGGTTATGTCTATATCAGAGATGGACAGGGTAGAAAACCTTTTAAAATAGATCTCCCGTGGTCAGCACCTCCCTACTCTTGGCGTGCGCTCCTACCTCTTTGTTTGCTTAGAAAACCTTAGTTATTTTGTCCTTTTCTTTTCTTTTTCTTTCCGTATAGTCTTGATTGTTGTTTTTCTTGTCTGTTCTTCAGTTCAATAAAAAAGTGAAAAAAATAAAAAAATAAAACCTTAGTTAAACATTACCTTACCTTACCTGCGTTACAACTTCTGATAGTTGTTGACATGAAATAATAATCCTGTTTAGTGATTTATTAGCATGAGCGTGGGAAATCTTCAGCTTGTAGTGCGAGACGGTGACGCCGCTTCTCAACGCACATTGAAAGGCTACGATAAAGATGCCAAGAGTTTGTCAGCGATGTCACTGTCTTGTGACCGACTCACCTTTTCCCCGCTGTGTGTAAAACCCTGGTGGTGATGCAAGGTTAACCCATTCTGACCTGAGATCAGATTCATACGAGGTTTCCACTGGACACACACTGGTCTGATGAACCCATTCTGACCTGAGATCAGATTCTAAAAATGTCAGTCGTTCTTCGATTTTTCAAAAATAGCAGACCTACAAGCTCATAGCGCGCCACTCGGTGGCGTGCTATGAGCTTGTAGATCTGCTATTTTTAAATATCTAAAGCACGACAAGATGCTAACACCAAAATGGGTGCCCGGTCAGAATGGGTTAAAGACTCAACGTAGCCTGCGTCTATGGATTTGTACAATCCATAGACTTCTACTTCCCATCCGCTGGTGGTGCCGGTCCATGGACCGGTGGTTGGGAACCTTTGGGAGAAGACACAATATTGCAATATTGAAAAAGGTTGCATAGATTTTATTTATTTATTCAGAGGACGTTTTGGGGGTGGATTTTGTGTGTTGTGTGAATTTAATGAACAAAAGTTAATATTTCCCCAAAATAATATTGGCTCCAAATATCTAACGTCCTCATAGATTACTATTACGAAGTTTATTGATATGAGAAATCGCTCCACAGCCTAGGAGCGCCTGTTGCGCTATCCTCGATGTTGCGCAACAGTGAGACGTCATCGATGTGCCATCAATGTCCCCCCCCCCCCCTGTTTAGCCGACGAGAACGAAAATCTTAAAACTAACAATCAGTCGCGATAGATTTAATTACCTACAACCTCCCGTTGTTGTCGATCGCATCGAGAGTGTTTTGGCTACATTTAGCTGCTACACAGCCACATCCGGATAAAACATAAAAGTGCTCCGTTGCTATAAATCGATTGGGGCGCTATAATTTAATGGATTAAATAACCCTGGGCAATTAGTGTTAATCAGTGCGTCGCTTACACAATAGTTTAACCCATTCTGAACGGGCACCCATTTTGGTGTCAGCATCATGTTATGCTTTAGCTATTTAAAAATAGCAGATCTACAAGCTCATATCGCGCCACCGAGTGGCGCGATACGAGCTTGTAGGTCTGCTATTTTTGAAAAATCAAAGACACTTTTAGAATCTGATCTCAGGTCAGAATGGATTAATATTGAAACTGTCAGGATGTAATAGACATTTCTAGAATCTGATCTCAGGTCAGAATGGGTTAATTTGAAAATGGACTATTCTTGTCAACTACCGGTATGCAGCATGGCACACAGAACTTACCGGAGCATAAATCTGGCTCTAGTCAAATGGAAGCTAGGTTGTGAACTTGGTGCGACGACCAACAAAGCGCCATTCAGTGGAGATGAATGGAGAGATAAAAGTACAGGAGAAAAGCTGGATGGTCGTCAGGCAGTGATGAGGACTGGAGGGTACCGGGGTGTGTGTGTGTGTGTGTGTGTGTGCGTGCGTGCGTGCGTGCAAGTAGAAAGGCAGACCAGTTTCCGCAGGCCTGCCTAACAACACAGAGAGCTATTGTGCATTTGTGACACTTTGAACTGTGTTTGTGTGTACGTGCGTGTATGTGTGTGCGCCCTACAGTAACGTGTCATCCTACGTTCACTGGTTTGTGCGCACCTCCCCTTCCAACTCAAAGGAGAACCCAGTGTCCTGTTGGCATGGCGATGAGTGTTGATTAGGGATGGCCAGGCAGTGAAGTGAAAGAGGCCAGTTACTGGCCAGAAAGTCTACAATTTTGTGTGTGTGTGTGTGTGTGTGTGTGTGTGTGTGTGTGTGTGTGTCTGTGTGTGTGTGTGTCTGTGTGTCTGTGTGTCTGTGTGTCTGTGTCTGTGTCTGTGTGTGTGTACAGTGGAAGCACTGTAAGATTCTGTCTTTTACTTTGTTACTCTTTCTCAGTCACTCGTCTCTGCTCTCGACCAGGTTTCAAGGGCCCCAAAGAGGCCAGTGGTCTTGCATGTTTATCCCATCGAATATATGACTCACGGCACATTTGACATTACTGTTGGCCATTTTCCAAAGCTTACAGTAGTTTCAAGCAAGCCATTGGGGTACTGTTCATGCCAGTAGGCTACAGTGTGACATTTCCATATAACACTTAAAAGGTCAATTCCGGATTTACCGGTTTCTTACCGTAAACTGATGTTATATCCAATAACGAGTGGTAGAAGCAAAAGGAAAAAAAAACACTTTGTCATTATGAAAGACATTTTTTAATGCCCAAAGTCTGATTGACGGTTGCATGCACACCGTAGCGTCATCCTGCCATTTCCTCTGTCCAGGTGAACATCTTGTTGCCGATCAGTTTCGTGCTGGCCTGCATGTTCCTCATCGTGGTGTCCATCTGGAAGACTCCGGTGGAGTGTGCCATCGGCTTCCTGATCATCGCCACGGGAGTCCCAGTCTATTTCTTTGGCGTCTGGTGGAAGAGCAAACCCAAGTGGCTCCTGAAGCTTCTATGTGAGTTTTATACCCGCTGCCAATCGTACAGTTGTTGTGAGCTTTTAGATCTGCCATTTTCACACTCCTTTCTTTCTCTTCTTGAGCTAAAAAGCTAAAACTTTTGGGGATCACTGGCCTACGGGTGTGCAGCAGACATCCTTTTCCACGTTGCTTTCCCCATGGCCATGCCAGAAACAACTATGTTGGCAATGCTGGCACACAGGTCCAGCCAAGCTAATTTAAAACCGAACGGGAAGCGAGTATGCCACCTCTGGGAAACCTACGACTAAACTTATACGTGTGTGTTTGTGAGTGAGTGAGTGTGTGCGTTGTGCTGTGCTGTTTGACTTGAAATGTTATTAGTTTAACCAGTAACAACTTGAACCCCAGCATCCGTATTCTGGGGGGAACATTTGCCAAAAGAATAACTCATGTCCAGTTTACTAAGTAAAGAGGCTTCAACTGATGTGTGTGTGTGTGTGTGTGTGTGTGTGTGTGTGTGTGTGTGTGTGTGTGTGTGTGTGTGTGTGTGTGTCCTTCTCTTTCTATAGTTTCAACCACGGCGATGTTCCAGAAGGTGATGGAAGTGGTGCCTCAGGAGTCATAAAAAGGCCCCGCCCTTATCACCGCCAATGACCAATCAGATTGCACCATCAGTTACTGTACCCTTGGAGTCACTGCTGCCTGATGACCTTCCCCCCCATTCTCAAAACATGTGCACATAGAGCGCGTGCACACGCACACACACACACTCAGTCTGATACCATATATGGGATTGCCTGAACGAGAGTCATGCTGCTAGACTGTTTTAACACACAAACACACACACACACACACACACGCACACACTTAAGAGTGCAACATGATCTGACGCTACAAGCTACAGTGTCATCAACGATTTGGATCTTTATTGGTATTTTCCTTTTTTGCTGTTTATCTTGTTGCGAGTTTTTTACTGTCACTAGCCCTGGCATCCAGTTGATAATGAATGTTGTTTTGATTGTTCACTGACGTGTGTGTGTGTGTGTGTGTGTGTGTGTGTGTGTGTGTGTGTGTGTGTGTGTGTGTGGCTCCCATTTCATATCATTTAGTTATTTGTGCCTTAAATTGACCACATTTACATGGTGACCATTATACTCTTATGATATAAGAGGAAATTGGCTGCTGTGGGAATTTGCTCAATGGCCAATGGACTTAGCGTTGCTTCTATCAGCCTTTCCAGTTTGTTTTAGTAGTGTCTAAGGTCTGATAACCTTGGTTTTTTACCAGCAAACGGCTGTATATGTCGAGCCTTCTGTCCGAAGTACCTTTTTAGTGTCAGAGGATCTACTTTTTTTACCGCATGGACCTTCTACATTATTACTCCTAAACAATGATTTCCAAATTCTATTTGAAGGGGTAAAAAAATGTTTAATATTCCGGGCGCATTTCTCTTTACTTGACAATGTTTCGGCTGTCCAGCCTTTTTCAAGATCAGAGGATTGAATTAAAACAAGCAGTACGGACTTTATAAGCCATCAGATGGCTTATAAAGTGCCATCTCATAACAGACTTGATGATGATTGCACGATCAGACGGGGTGGATCATTTCTAATTCTAAACGTTTTGTCGTTGATATGACATTTCCTTTTTGTTTAAATGTATTTGATTCCGAGCTGACCCCGGTTGTGCAATCATCATTGCATAATTTATTTTAAAAGTTCTCAAATAAATAAAATGAATAGTTTTTTACATCTTAGTTGTACACTGTGATTAGCACCTCATCAATATACCGTAGCGTGTGTCTATTTTATTTTTCATTGGATGCCAAATTCTGTTTACCAACTGCTGTTGTTGCCAGGCAACATTAACAAACTTAAATATATTTATCTGGGATCTCAGCATCCCCAGTTATTTTTACTGCAAGACTATTTAGGCTCTGAGTTGTGCGTGTAAACGCACTCAACTGCTCAACTGGTCAAAGACCAACAATCATATTTTGACCTTGGAACACTAGTCCTTAATTTTAGTTCCTTACAACATAGAACATTTAGCACCTTACTGTGTATGTATGTGTGTGTGTGTGTGTGTGTGTGTGTGTGTGTGTGTGTGTGTGTGTGTGTGTGTGTGTGTGTGTGTGTGTGTGTGTGTCTGCGTTTGTGCGAGAGATGAAATGAGAAAGTGACTGAGTGTGTCTGTCTCTCTGTCCTGCTGATATCTCCGCAAACCGGTAAACCCAGCGCACTGGGTCTAAAACGTAAACTGAAGCTGACAGCTTACAGAGTCTTCAACTCGGTCAGGCCTGGTGGGAGGTGAGATTAGTCCTGAACTTTGCGCCAGTGCAGCGAAAGGCGCTGACCAGGCATTCTCAAACACTGGACTGCCTATATTATGATGTTTTTGCTTCGGCTGGACTTCCGGTTACTTTATTTTGGAAACTAGTATGTCTTTGAAATCTTTGTACTGTATTTTTTAGCAAACTAGTCCCTCTGGCGTATTATTGAGCCCCGTCGTTGTCATTCGTCATAAGCAAATTGTCAGTCAGACGGCCTTCAAACATACCCGAACACCTGCAGCCTTGCTATGTGACTTCTTACCTCAGTAAACTGATCCAGTCATTTGAAACAGCTGGAAGGCATCCCGTGCCGATGATTGGAAATCGTACTGTAGAGCATTTAAAACAAATATTGCTCTTCCCAGTCACGCCCCTTATCTCCTTATTGAAACGTATACATGACGACGAACCAATCGTCGTTCATTTTTTAAGTTCTCAAACAAGCTCTTCTTTGGCTTTGGCCCCAAGTCTTTGTTAACAAGGAGGACGTTTGTGTGGCAGTGCACGAGACTCGCAGTATAGCGATTCTTAGCTGTTCATTTGTTGTGTAATTCAGGGCCCGCATTCACATTATGGCTTAGAGGAGCAGTGGTGATGATGGGGATCTGACTTTTCAGTTTTAAGCTGTATCGAATTTCAAGAGGAGAAACTGCTGCATGCAGTATATATACAGTACAGTACAGTACAGTACACCCTTGTATAGGCTTTGATGTTTTGCGCAGGTGCCCATACATACAGTATGGCCAAAAATGATGCTTTGGGGGCCCCACACTGAGTGTCGGGTGGTTTTCTGCTGTGGTTCTCTCTGTTCTCTTCGTTGTAAGAGTGCTCGTGTGGCTGCAACGGTGAGATAAAATTAGCTTGAACAAGGGCCCCCATGGCCATAAACATTTGAGATTCCTTCCATGTTACATGTTAGAATAGTGAGAGAGTAATGTTTTGCAGGATGTTCTGAAAAATTGATCATTTCTCACAGTTTTATGTTAAGACAGAATAACTGCACCCTTTGGGTAAAAAAAAAAATCATTTTACTGTAGGTCAAAGATCTGTGTGTGGCACACACATGCGTGTGTGTTTGTTTGTGAGTGTATGTTTTACTAGTGGATTATGGTTACATTTTTTTTTCCCTCCCTTTTCTTTTCATGGTGTAGTATTCTCATGTAAGTATATGTATGTACCATATATATGTATGCGATTGCGAGGTGATGATTCCACTACCTATAAATTAATCCATGGTTAGGTTGTCGTCACTGCTGCTGTCCAGTCAGCTTGCCCTGATGAATTCTGTGACCGTCCGCCAGGGATGCGTAGAGATCGAACCTAGTTGTCTAGTCTTTTGACTAACAATCACAGTGAAAAGACAATCGCTGTTCAACTTATGTGTTTTTTGTTTTGTTTTTTGCAGTTACTTTCTATGTTATTGTTTTGTAGATTCACTGTGTCCTCGTGTTTCTCATGATCTTGTGATTTGACATTGATGTGGTCTTCTTGGCCAGGGAGTGGAAAGGTCAGACAGACTGGGAATGGGCTGAGATATGAGATGCTAACAGAAGAGCACTTGGAACAGCATGCTCAGACAGACAGACAGACAAGATGATAACCAGACATCACTGGTTCCCAAACACTGGGTCGGGAGCCATTTGTGGGTTGCAGACACATTCTTGATTCGGTCCCTTGATTCTGTGTTTCCTACATTTAGTTTTTTTTATTATTTCTTCAAAACGTTCCCCCACAAAATCACGATGATTTGTTTTTTAAAGTAATTTCATGAAGTTGTGTTAATGAATTGTGAAAAGTAAATAAAAAAATAATATATATACGACATGAAGAAATAAACGAAGAATCAAAGGAATTCCATAAATTAGAAAAATGTTTCAATAAGGAGTGAAAAAAAGCCATTCCGGATCTGCTATTTTCATTAGTTTGGGTCCTTCGGCAAACGTCTAAATTTCTCTTTTTGGGTCTCGAGCTAAAAAGTTTGGGAACCACTTCTATATAGAGTCCATGGAGCAGTGCTCTGTAGGCCAGGCAGGTGTTGCTTATAAGTGCTGCGGTGTAAAGCTGTGCTTAAGGGTGGGCACCCGGGGACGGGCGGAGCGCCTGGTTCCTCCGGGCCTGTTCGGAAATCGCGCCAAGTATAGAGGAGTCCCAGGGGCGGGCGGTGGTACACCGCAGCTATGGCGGTGCCTTGGGCATCCCTCTGTGGATTCGTCTATAGATGCTTGTTTGGGGGGGGGGGGGGATTGTGTACAAATGTTTTTTTTTTGTACACTTAGATTTATGGGGCTCTGTGTAATTTAAACATTTTGAGAAACGGGGATAAATGAAGGCGGGCACAAAGGACAGGTCGAGAACAGTGGCAGAGCAGGTAGACAAGGACGTTGAGATGAGGGGTACACTTTTAGTCACTACGGTTTCACCGTAAACATCCTTGGTTTTCAATTGAACACCGAGCGTCTTACCGCGTGCTTCGTTCCTTTCCGAAGTAGTTTAAGACAGAGGGAGGGAGGATTACAAATAGAAAAACGATGTAGTGTTTGTTTATTAATTAACATTGACCTGTCTTCTAAAATGGACCAAAACCGCATGTCACCGTGTACATGGTGTATCGGTGGTTGCCATAGAGACCATTTGGCATTGTAACATAGTGACGCTGTGTGATGGCCATAGCAACGGCGTTGGTCACGGAGGAGTGGTCAAGAATATGTACTAGCTAGCGGTAGAGCCATGCTAACACTCCAAACGTCGGGGGAAGAAAATCTTATTTGAATAGGATTGTAGAAAGTTTTATTTATTTATTTTTTAGGACACCTTGTTGTTTTAATATTAGTCCTTTTTTACAGGGCATTTTGTGAAAAGTGCTTTTGAAATAAATCTTACGTTTTTTCCACTTTTATGTTCTGTTGTGTTTTATTTTAGTGCATTTATTTTCTGTGTAAGCACAGCTGGAAATGTTCCCTCTGCGGTGATTTCACACCCGCTTGCTGTAGTTGAGACCTATGTTTCTCATTGGCTGTATACTGACAACCTACAGTATCGTCTTGATTCGCTGCCTCTAAGCAACCACACACTTCTTGCCTCTAGTCTAGCCGACCGGCGACCTCTCAGCCATGGGGTATAAGGCAGCAGCTGGTAATTCATTGATGTCATCAATTCATGTTAGAATATGTGCTGCACACTTCAAAAACAACGCTATACATACCTGATTTATGCTCTGGCGTACAAAACCAAAAAGCGTACACAGTGCACAGACATAAAAAGGTAGACACCTCCTTCGGCTTTGGGGCGTCTGTATCTCGAGGGGAGGCAATATGGAGGCAAGCTTTCCCGAGATTCCTTGCGAAGCAAAGCAGAAGCTTGCCAACCTTCCGGGTACGTAACGGAAGGGGACGTTCGGTAGGCCAATCGGAGGCGTGACTCCCTCTTTCCCAGGGGCACTTGCTTTGGCAATGTAAACGTTTGTATCCTCATGCCAATAGAGCGTCGCAGACCCGCCCACTTTCAGGACGACGAGCAGCCCGGAAGAGCATTTCCCATTCATTTTTCCCATAGACGTTTCAAAAAGTATTCATTTTAAGACCTGTAAGCCTCGGACAAAGCCAACTCGGATGGTTACAAATCATGAGAATAAACAAAAGGAATTGGCCGAACAAATAGAAAAACAACAAAAAAGGTGTTGAAGGAGCATTAATTAATTCCACATATGCTGCTATATATAACAACTTGAATGTACAAAAGCAGTTTGAGTCTATGCATTAAATGTGAATTAAACTAATTATTTTGTCTCGCATAGTATATTTTTTGATAGGCAGACATCTTCGATACTTGTGGTTACTACGTATGTAACGTGAGACTAAAGTTATTGAGCCGTGCACCTTAAAGGGAGAGCTCACGCAAAAAAATACTTTTTTCTCTCGACTACTCCCACCATGGAGACTTGAATTTGTGGATATTGTTTTGTTTTTGTCGCATTCCGAAACCAATAATTTGATGAGCTGCAGTGGTTCCCTATGGAGACACACAGTCAACTTTGTGTCTCCACTCTCCATTGACATTATGCACTCCGCGGCAATCTTGCCAGCAAGGTGGTAACTAGCTGCATTTTCCCATTGATAGCCCATACATCCAAATAGAAAGGTCCCTTCTGATAGTATTAAACGACATCAAACTCACCGACATTGCAGCTGTATGACAAGCTTGAATTATCCTCTTACCATCTGCAAAGTGATTAGATATGTTATGACTTATGAGCTACTTCTTGTCAAGAAATTCCTTGCGGGTGATTTATTTTTGCACATCTTTTCTGCCTATGATGGCTGTGATATAAGCACACCTACTGTATAATGTGCCTGTAGGCTATGCTGCTGCAGTAACCGCTTAGCAGAGGAGAATGTCAGGAAAGAGGGTCAGTTCACTACACAAAGTGCACAAAATACTTTAGTGTATTGTATAGTCAGTGAAATAGTTGAAATGTTCTGTACCAGCTACAGTGCAGCCTTGCTTGGCCCCTTTGCTCTCTAGATTTTGTGTGTGTAGCAGCAGCAGGGGTACAGCTAGAAATCGCGCGCCCCCTGACACCTGGGTTCCAGGGCCTCTTAATGACATTAGTTAAAAGTGACACCATACAAATCTCTGGCATTTTCCAGCTAGGGCCCCTGTCTGTCCATCTCTGGGCCCCCCCTGGTTCATTCAGCTGCCCCTGGTCAGGAGAAAGAAAAGGAAGATGGTGTCAAACCTCTTCGTTTTGAACTCTGCAGTGTTTGTGAGGCATTCGTTTTATAATACTCTGCATTCACATGGTCTTTTCACACACCTCCTCAGTGCCTCATGGGAACAAAGGCTGGAGAATGCATTCCTGGCTGACGCCAAGACATTTCAGTAGGAAATGACCCATACTCAACATTTCTAGCATAAAACTTTAGGGTACTCAAAATGTCCGGGTTCACAATGGGGCTCTATGGCCTGGCAAGTAGACTATATCTTTATGATAGGACAGACAAATGGGCTGACAAGAAATGGGGAGAGTGACATACAGCAAAGGCTCGGCACTCGATCCGGTGACGCGCCGTCAGGCCACATTGAGCCTTGGTGGCCGGACCGACCGCTACACCAGCCGTCCGGGCCCAAACGAAACAAAACTAGGTGAATCATTTTGGGGCGGGAACCCCTTTTGGTGTTTTAAGCATTATCTTATACTTTAGCTATTGAAAAATAGCAGATCTACAAGGTCGTAGCACGGCACGTGCTACGAGCTTGTAGATCTGCTATTTTTTTTTTATCATGAAAATGTGGCGCAAATCTTTGAATATATTCTTTCAGAGCGAACGCTTTTAACTCAAATCTTTGCTTCTGGGGTTCCCTGGAACAACATATTTGCAGATGGGGGTCGGCGGCCAATTACATATATATTTGGGGGTCCTTGACATGAAAATGTTTGAGAATCACTGACATAGAAACATGGGTTTTTCAGAAAACTGTAGATTTGTAGAATCGTCCTCAGGTCTAAATGGCATAATGAAATAATAATTCTGCCATAACCGTCCTAGTTTTCTCCACAAGAGCCTGTGGTGGAACAGATGGTCTGCAGACTCGTTAAGGTTCATTAAGTCCTCCTTGTCCAATACATGAGCGTTTCTAGCTAATGACTCGGGTGTTATTAATAAGCGTGCTTTACTACGAAAGGGTGTTTAGGGAATTGGAAGCATGGAATCTCAGTCTACATGCAGCAGGCGGTCGGAGGTTGCTGCCACATTTCACAGTTAGGCCTTAGCTGACCAGGGCTTTCCTAACCTGCACCGCTGAGGACATTTGTTAACAGCGGTGGAAAAAGTATACTCAAATGTTTTACTTAAGTAAAAGTGTCAATACTGCATTATATAGGAATACTCTGTTACGAGTGAAAGTCCGGAGTACCAAAAGTAAAAGTACTCCTTATGCAGAATGTCCCGTTTCAAGTTTACAAAAATAACAGATCTACAAGCTCACAAATATGCGTCACATTGCGAGTCGTGACGCATTGTGAGCTTGTCAATAGTTTATTTTCAAATGGCCAAAATGAAGTGGTTAATGTATGTTTCGTAATAATTTATCAAAATCTACAAAGTAATAAAGTTTTCCAATACATAATTGGGTAATTTAAGCATTTTCACCAGCTCCCGCATTACAAACGGGAGGAGAGGGTAATTATTTTGAAGAGCAGTTAGGAAGAAGCTGTGCCTTTTTCTTGTCATTTTACTCATGATGTGGCTCAAAGGCTTTTCATTCTTGTCATAGTGAGCAGCACATTGTAAAGCACGCTCAATAGATTCAGGACTGGACATGGCCCCTGCTTGGCCAGCCTTCACAAATGGGGCAGTAGCCCAAGCCCACTGTGTGCGTGTGGTGAGGAGCAAACTATGGAGCACATCATAGAAGTTTGTCCTCTCCAAAGACTGGAAGGAGGATTAATCACCCTCCATACAGCAGACCAGGAGGCAACCGCTTGGCTTAAGGACTTTGCATTCGCTAAATAAATAGCAGCTTATTTTGTATGAAATATGTTATACAAATATCATTATTATTATTATTATTATTGTTGTTGTTGTTGTTGTTGTTATCGTACCGTTTCCTATACCACAAATAAATGTGGGAAAATGAACCAAAGAGCTAGTAATTTGTCCCAGGATGAACTGGCCTGCTTTTGTATTTATTCTCCAAGACACCTCTTTACGACCACTAAAAATAAATCTATAAATCGGTCTAACAATGACCTGATGAAAGGATAATGTCTCTTGTAACAACCTTCAGCAGGCTAATTGGACAGACAAATCACAGCCAACACAATGCTGGGTGACTTTTGTATGAAGCATGACAAGGCGATGACTTAGTAGATTTAGTATTTTTCTTTTTGCGATCATATGCAAGGAAATTTGTGTGTCGAGAACCCTATAAGGAAATCTCATTTGAACAATTCAGCCAGTGTCTATAGGGGCCCTAAATGGCAATGTTTCTTTATTTATAGAAATATTCTTGGAATGAATGTGACGATCAGTGACATGTTTTCCTCTTGGGGCACAGAGAAGCAGTTCAACCATGTGATTGTAGACAGTGAATCTAAATCAGCACTCCATTCCCAAGGAAAGTTCTAACCAAGTGCTTGATCTACAAAATCAAATGTGACTAAATTGTTACAGTTGTCTCTCTATCCTATATTAAAATTGGCTAATGGAGGCCTGGGCCGGCCTAGTGGCCGGGGCACCTATAGGCTGCTATTAAATCCAGCCTAACGGCGTGTTTTCGCGGGATCGACTCCCGATCCCGCCGACCTTTGCTGCGTGTCACTCCCCATCTCTCGCCACCAATTTCCCGTGAGCTTACTGTACACGTTCAATTAAAGGCAGAAAAAGACCCAAGAATACCTTTAAACGAATTATAATAATGGGAGCGTGAGCCGGCCGGCGGGCGGACCACAGCCACGTCACTCGGTGGAACGTAAACAAAGTACATTTACTCAAGTACTGTACAACACCAGGGCTTGTCCCTGTGATCTGCAGGGCCACTGCATCAGTGAAACAGATGTCATTCATTACACTAAAGACCAGACGATTTTCCCTGGAGAGAGTCCATAGCATAAAGCAAAGCCATGTCAACACAATCAAACTAGGATTATATATAGCTATAGCGACTGCAACTTGTTTTAACCACTGAAAACAGTCTATACTTAGTCAAATGGACCTGAGTTGGCAACTATACTTGCGTGCTCTTTTTTTCCACTTCTAAATCTCTTCACCCAAAATAGCCCGAGCATCTACAAGCTCACAATTCCATTGTAAGTCTGCTATTTTTGGCAATAATGTTCTCCCCGGAATAGGGATCATGCTGAGGTTAAAGTGGGTTAATACTTAAAACAGTATTACATGCAGATGCCCCCACACAATCCTGCAGAAAATGACATGAGCAAATAACAAGACCCCCAGAAAACCATGATACCTACTCTTTCTTTCTTTCTTTCCTTCTTTCTTTCTTTCCTTCTTTCCTTCTTTCTTTCTTTCCTTCTTTCCTTCTTTCTTTCTTTCTTTCTTTCTTTCTTTCTTTCTTTCTTTCTTTCTTTCTTTCTTTCTTTCTTTCTTTCTTTCTTTCTTTCTGTCTTTCTGTCTCTCACCTTCCCACCTTTCCCACCCTCTGCCTGGGTTGAGGCCGTGTGAGGGGAAACCAGATAGCAGAGGAACAGTCACACTGACAACAAACAGTTTGTATCAACACAGCGAGGAACACTAACAGGTGTGAGCCATTCCCTTCATTCACTGGCTGTGATTTTTCACTTCCTTGTGTAAATAAATATACAGACACACACACAGGTGCACGCACAGTCGCACGCACGCATGCACACGCGCATGCACACACGCGCACACACACACACACACACACACACACACACACACACACACACACACACAAACAGGTTACAGTGGACACATGCATTTAGATTCATTCACCCGTGCACAGTAAGGCCTACACGTCACGTGTACATACCCGAGACACTTGCATGTGCATACACATGCACGCACGCACACACACACACACACACACACCCTCACACACACACACACACACACACACACACACACACACACACACACACACACAATTCAATTCAATTCAATTCAAAGGGCTTTATTGTCATGAGAAAACATACGTTTACATTGCCAAAGCAAAAGGCACAATACAACAATACAGTCAAAACAAAATGTATGTACTGTACATTTGAAAGTCAGAGTCTTCAATAAATCAATTTCTATGTATCAAGATCACTCGATGTATAGTGCAGGAATACACACAATGATTAGTCTTTAGGGTGGTTGTGTTCCATTTTATATCCTTCTCCTATCACAGCAGCTCACAAATCTTGCTGCTGTGTTTGCACATTGTTGTACTTCGCCCAGCAGATATGGGAGTTTTTTGTCATTAGTCATGTTATCAAAATCAAAATCTCTGTGGGTGATTGTAATCTGTGGGAAGTATGTGTCTCTGTCTTGGTACAGTGGACAGACGGTTAGGAAGTGTAGCTCGTTTTCCACTTCATTTTGTGTGCAGTGGGTCAGGGTGTATAGTCTGTCTTCTCTCGGGATACAGGTCTGCCTATGATGGCCTTTCTCGATCGCAAGACTGTGCTCACTGAGTCTGTACCTAGTTAAGATTTTTCTTTGTTTTGGATCGGTTACGGTGCTCAGGTATTCTGCCACAGTGTATTCTCTGTTTAGGGCCAGATAGCATTCTAGTTTACTCTGCTTTTTGTCTTGCTTCTTTCCAATGTGTCAGATAGTTTTCCTTTTGCTGTTTTATAATTTGGCTTAGTCCAAATGTCCAATATGCTTTCTATCTGGTGGCTCTGTTTGTGTCTGTGCGCATCGTTCCAAGGCCAGCTGGCTGAGGGGGCATCTCTGTTTGGTGTTTATCCCATTTTTTGAGGTCATGGTTTGCTAATGGTCCCCAGATCTCGCAACCAGGGAAATTGGTTCTATCACAGAGTCCAGTATTTTAAGCCAGGTTTTAACTGGGATGTCTATTTCGATGTTTCTTTTGATGGCGTAGAATGCCCTTCTTGCCTTGTCTCTCAGGTCCTTTACAGCTTGGTTGTAGTTCCCTGTCTTAGGCCATATTGTGAGGTCCCTTTTCGTTCAGTTTCGTTCCCGCGTCATGGGCACTAGCCGCACTACACATTCAATGCATTTTTTCATAGCTAATACCCTTCTGGACTTTGGGTTAAAAGTTCTACTCATAATATCCTGCAGTATTTTGTCACAAGCCAGAAATGTATATAACCAAAAAACGAAAATCTTGTGCTGCTGTTTTTGCTTGTAAAATGTGTTATATTGATTTTGGCAACACAAAATCTTTCTCAAATGTCATAAATACATATACCTAACATCTGAAACAAGTACTGGTGCCTTAGTTTACTCATATGTGAATCTAGATCAT
>NC_139700.1:5777177-5817177 GCF_964188405.1 Protomyctophum parallelum
AAACATTATCTGCACAGGTGGCAAAAAATATCTGTTGACAATATTATTTGACATCTTTCATGCGTTATCTTAGAATTAGAACTGATGCAAATGAAATGGGAAAGATAAGACGTCCATTCAAATGAATTTAGGCACAGAACATGAACAGATATATTGTGTACAATCCATCTTTGTCTTCAACAAAAGTCTTTTGATATTTTGATTACAGTATGTTTACATGCCTGACGAAGGTCGAAAGCTTGCAATAAATCTCCCTTTATTTTTTCATTTCTATAGGCTACTTTTGTGACTTCAGAACCTCACCTAAATCCTTCAGCAGATGAGCAGTGGCTTTTTTTTGTCTGATATATGTTTCCATGCATACATATTTCAAATATGCACAGATTTTATTAATGAGACTCAAGACAAATAATGTGTCCATCCGGAGTCCGCACAAACAATATCACTGGACAAAGAATTCCAGTGGCAACTTTGCTGGAAATTCAAACTGATTGAAAAGGCCTCATTTGAATGCCCTCATCTATAAGGATTATGGGTTATCTGAACACATTCCTCATAACCATGGGGTCATCAATATGTCCGTATGGCTACACAGACAAATGTGTATGTTGTTGCACATTTTTGTTGTATAATGTTCTTATTTTGAGAGGCCAAGTCTCCATGGGTTTGCTTCACAATATGTATGACACTACTGTATTTACTACGATACTATATGGTATATGCTATATGGCATATTAGGAGTCCAACACATGTTTTATTTGGAAGGGCCCCTTAACTGAACAAATGGAACCAAATGATCATTAGCTCCAATGCTCCATTGTTAACTTTCAGTGCTCCATAGACTCCATAATACTATGACTCGACTGTCCCAGTCCTCCAGTCTTTGGTGGTCCAGTAAGACCTGCAGCTGCCCCCCACTGGCTACATTATGTATTACAACATCAACGTTGCTTGTTCCATGATGATGATAGCACATCAATTCAACAGTAGATACAAATACACCCACTTCACCACTCTATGCCTGGAGCTACCGTCCCCCCTACCCACACTCACATGCATGCCCAGCTGCCCACGCACACACACGCACCGCTTTCCTTCTCGTCATGGCTACCTTTTCCTGTTTGATAAGGCAGGGGAAATTACCCACAAATCAAATTAACTTGAATAGGAGGAGATTGTACAGTTGCGCTTTGACTCTATTTACCGCATATACACATGCACAGAATCCCTAGCTCGCACGCACGCACACGCACACACGCACACACGCACACACACACACACACACACACACACACACACACACACACACACACGCACGCACGTGCACACACACACACACACACACACACACACACACACACACACACACACACACACTAGCCTCATTTAGACCTTAGTGTGAGATGTGTGCCTGGCAGCATGCATTGCATACATACATATACTTGTGTGTGCATGTGTTCATACTTGTGAATGTGGCATGCTTGTCAGAATGGCTTTGGCAGTAAACAGAACTGGCTCATTAATTAGCTGCAAAGCATGGCGGCTGCAGGTCTCTGGCCGTTAAAAGAAAAGTACTGTTATCTGTGACATTCTACACACTCTAGAGGAATAGCTCTGTATTGTGATAGCATATCATCGATATATCGAGTGTTCAGTAACAACAGGGGCCTCCCTGTCTCTCCAGCTTTTTTAAACACAGGAGATGCATTTAAAGGTTGTGAAACAAATGTTATCCAGTCGAGAGAGAGATAACTCATACAGGATACAGGACAAGTGCGATAGAGGGTGCGTGACATCATTATCATACCTGGAAGGTATGCGGGAACGCCTACTTTTATGCGGGAAAACTACTTTCTGGCCTTGACTGGGATATGCATCCAAGTAGAAAACGAGAAAAGTCCCAAATATAATATTATAGTTGGGACTGCAGTCAGATAGGACTTTTCAGATAGGACTTTTCGCTCAACTATATATATTTGGGGCAGCGGTGGCCTAAGGTTTAGAGGAGCGCTCTTGTTGCAGAAAGGTTGCCGGTTCGATTCCCCGGACGGGCAGGAAAAACCTGGGTGGGGAAGTGATTGTCGTCACTCACCCAACACCGCTGAAGTGCCCTTGAGCAAGGCACTGAACCCCCAACTGCTCCCCCCGGAGCTGCTTAGTGGCCAACAGTATATTAGACTGTGGTTGTACCGGTCAGCTCCCTTAATGTGTGTCTGTGTGTGTGTGTTTCTATGTGCAGGGCGTTGCTGAAAATGAGCACCTGTGCTCCGCTACTTCTCTGGGTAAATTAAAAAAAAAATATATATAGACCAGGACTCCAGGAGGCAGACTGGCAGATGTTTAGCGACAACCCCTGCTCAATATGGTCATGATGATGAGCATGGGTTGTCGATAAACTCGCCAATTCTTTGAGACACACACATTGCATGGAATTGTATTACGGAACCTACATTTCACGTACGGGTATTTCTAGCCACCTACTTTTGTTTATACCGAACGCGCTTGCCGCGAGCCCTTCAAAGTAGTCAGTCAGCTGACCTTTAAAAACTGAAAAACAACAGTTTAATGAAACTAAACTATAGGAATTCTCACCAAAAAAATGAAAACATCATGTAAAATTGTAAATAAATGTAAGCAAGCAAATATGCTGTTGTTTTTTGTTATGCACATATCATGCCATTTTGGAAATAACGTCTTACTTCCGGGCCTGTTCTAGCCTGGGTTCCAGCCTGATTTGCTGCGTTCCAGTGAAAATGTCACTGTGCAGCGAATCAGGCTGGAAGCCAGTTGGTGTTACCCCCGGTGATACTAATTTAAGGCTCTGTTCCATTAGTGTACAGTGGTTCTCAAATGTCTTCATTTCAACGAGCCCCACAACTCTGAGAGTGTAGAAATCATAGGTAGAAATGGACCCATTTGCTCTCTCTAGGATTGATTGATTGATTGATTGATTGATTGATTGATTGATTGATTGATTGATTGATTGATTGATTGATTGACTAACAGATTGGAGAATTACAGTACATTTCAAGCACAACTCAATACAAAACTGTTATCTGTGGACGACACCATAAAGCATTACACTTGTTTACAATAGGGTCCACCATGTTCAATTCATCATAACATTTAGAGATGTACAAATATACACTTCTATATAGCCAAAAATCACATCTGTATGAAGTGAGGGGCGCTAATATATTTAAGTCTAACTCATGTTGATTTAGTTGATGTAATGGTGATGTAAAACAAACGGTGCCAACACAAACATTAAATGCCATTAACAATAAAGAGACAATATGACGTAACAACGTAACGTTACAAAATGAAGTAAGTTTTCCCTTCATTGTCAATGGCGTTTATTAAACAAACTTTGAACTAAAGACAAACATTAAACCTATATAGGTTCAAAAACAGGAAATCATCATAGAGGAGGTAAAAAGGGTGAAAAAAACATATACAAAAAGGTGGGGGATTCAGATTTTACAGAGGCCAGTTTTGAATTGCAGCCGTCCGTAGGTGCCCTTTGAGAGCACATTTGAAGGAGTCAAGGGATTTGCATGTCTTAAAGGTATATTCAGTGATTTCACTCAAAAAACCTTAGGTTTCGTTTTTGGCTGTGGGACCCAGCCTTTCGTCCAATCAGGATAGAGAGTCAAAAACGAAACCTAAGGTTTTTTGACCCCCAGGGGTTAACTGGGGACAGGGAGGAACTCCTTATATGGCCAGCACACTCTATAGTAGGGAGGATTATCACAACAAAACAAAAAAATAAGTGATATTTGAATTAAGTGAAATCACTGAATATACCTTTAATGACTGTTGGTAGGGCGTTCCACATTTTGGTGGCATAGGAGCGAAAATAATTTAGTTCCTTGTTTCTGCCGAATCTGGGTTGCACATGGTTTGTTCAACTCCCTCTGGTGTTGTGGGTGTGGACTTCGTTGACATTAAGGAAGTATTTGGTACATGGGTATCTTGGTGGTGTATCGAATCTTGTGGACCAGACCCATTGCAAGATGCTGTACTCTGTCGTCAACCCTAAGCCATTCCAGCCTATCAAAGTGCAGGGGTGAGGTGGGTTCGGGGAGTGAGGCCAAAATAGCCTGACCAGTTTGTTTTGGAAAATCTGGAGCCTTGTTTTAAGGGCCTTTGGGGTGCTGTGGTACCAAGAGGTGCATGCATAGTTGAAGAAACCTTGTACGAGTGCTCCTGTTCAAGGTGTCTTTGGTTGACTTTTTTTATTACGTTGGTGGCCATTTTATCACCGGAAAGATTTGCCTCCAGGATGGAACCTATAGGTAGGTAATTTCATCTTTTCGTGGACACTTAGGACACTAGGACACTTTGAGACTGGTGACCAGAATAGAGTGGAACTGGAAGTATGAACACCTGTGTGAAAGAGGCACGTAACTTGCCGGACGTACTAGGAAGAGTTATTTCCAAAATGGCGTAGGCCAGCTCTGTGCATAGTCCTATTTTTATTTTATTTTTAAACCCTAACTATGTGATTTATTGTTTATTACAGATCCCCATTAGCCCTACACTGATTGATTGATTGAAATATTTATTAACAGTTTGCAGAATTACAGAATAGGCCTACATTTCAAGCACAACTCAATACAACAGACTGTTAACTATGTGAGTGGACGACCCAATAAAGCATTACACTTGTTTACAAGAGGGTCCACCTTGTTCAATTCATCAAAACATTTAGAGACGTACAAATAGACACTTCTATATACTCTTCCTAACTTCCTTATAGAGCCTTTTTTTTTCCTAACTTCCTTATAGAGCCTTTTTTTTTTCTTCAATCTGAGAACCGGACCCAAACACAGCAGCGCCCCATCAGTCTGTCTTGAGGAGAGAGACTACCTTCACATTTCTCTTCCAACTCCAACACACTAGAGGGCGTAGTCGAATCTCTACACATAACAGGGTCGTCTACGTCACGTATGTTGCCGGAAGCAAATCGTGTTCGGCAGAGGAAACAGCACATGAGTTTGTTTAGGTGAGATTCACGTGTTCAGCAGCATCACTCAGAGTCTCAGAAAGAACAGAGCACTTTTATAATCTTTAGTCTCGCTAAACACATTCATCAGTACAACACAGCCATGGGTAAAAAGGGTAAGAAAGAGAATAAGATGAAAGGGGCCGAGAAGACAGCTGGCAAAATGGAGAAAAAGATTTCCAAGAGGTCTAAACGTGAAGAGGTTTGACGATGAATTAATTTATTTTAGAACACCATTGATAGTCATTCTTGTTCATGTTTTCTTTATTGTTGCACACGTGGACAGTTTTTGGACACCGCTTTAGCAAGCTGAGTTAGAAAGTTTGCTATTGCTAATGTCATTTTAGCTAAATTAAAAATGAAATTGAGCTAAATTAAACCTTAGTTGATTCCCGGAGGGACATTTGGCAGGTGTCATCGCAGCATAAAACAAACGCATGACAGAAAGGTCAAGAAGAATCAAGCCAAGATAAATACAATTTAAATAAATATAAAATGAAGAAAAAATGGATATGCATATATTCTGTCAAACTGTCACAATATATCTGCACTGTACTGTACAGTGAAAGGAAATGGGAAATGTACAGTGTATCGAATATGCACACATGCATATATGAATTTATATACATCTACGCCCAATACATTTATAAATGAAGACCAAGACAATCTACTAATGTGTGTATACCTTGACAACAATGAGCATAAATATATACAAATGTACTATAGTAGTCCATGTACAAAACTCTACAGTCCCTGCAAGATTGAGTAGTCACTCTGTATGTATAGACAGTGGCAGTGCAAATTTTTACCTGTGACCAGATTCTAGATGTCTTCTAAATCCTGTGCTCCTCAAACCTTTTCATGTCAAGGACCCCAAAGATGTTATGTAATTGGCCACCGACCCCCATCTGCAAATATACGAGTTAAAAACGTTTGCTGTGAAAGAATAATATTCAATGATTTGCACACGTTTTCGTGATTTTTCAAAAATAGCAGATCTACAATGAGTAGTGGCTACTGGCAGAAAAGACTGACCAAGTTGTGTACTGCCAAGGAGGGATGAGTTTGTTGCTGTTCATCGCAGAGGGAACGAGAATGGTTCTCTAAAATAGCATCCATCTTCCTCATCCTCCCCTCATCAACCACCTCCAGACTGTTGAACGACTTGAGAATACAATACGCCGTCAAGTCAGTCTTTACCAGTTCTAATTCCCGGGTTCCCTCCTTTCAATACATTCAAACCTTTTGCCCCTGCTTTTCTCTCGCCAGGAGGATTTGGAAGCCCTTATAGCCGAGTTCCAGAGTCTGGATGCCAAGAAGACGCAGGTGGTGGAGACCGCTTGTCCACCGCCATCCCCAAGGTACAGTGAGGGTGTAGCAGTATAAGCACACTTGGGCTTCCATGCCCGTGCCTTTATATGTTATCTGAATGTACAGTAAGCACCTGAAGAACGCTTCCGTGAGTGCTTCCATTCAGGCGTCTTCACTACAGTATGTTGGACATCTCTGGACAATAATATGACAAGAAACTCATAAAGAGATAGCCCGGAATGACCAGGTCTGTAACTCTGAGAGTGCATTTATTTTGTACATTACACACTCAGATTTAAGGGGGTCCTGGCAAATCAAACATTTGAGAACCACTAGTACTAGTGAACCCATGTGCCATAGTAGTGTTTTTTTTTTTTTTTTTTATGTTCTGTTTATTCTTTTTTTTTTTTTTACAAAATAGAAGTAAATTCAGAAATAAAAACAGAGTGACAAATACAAAAAGAAACTAAAACACACACAATAACAAAACACAAACTCCAAATCAAGACAACCAAAGAACATTCAAAGCACAACAAAACAATATATAAAAAATGAAATAAAAACTCCAATATAGTCAATATTCATAGATCATGGTCACAAACATCGTCCAGACAAGACAGGTTGGGCTGTCAGGCGACATACAGGTTCAATCGGGGGCACAAGTGTAAGGCGGTCAACATGAGATAGAAAAGGCACTCCAATTTAGTCAATATACAAAGCAGATCTCGTTCACAAACATCATCCAGGCAAGACAGGTTGGCAAGTCAGGCGACAGTTAATCAGGTTCAATCAGGTTCTATCGGGGGCACAAGTGTAAGGCGGTCAACATGAGACAGAAAAGTGCCATAGTATTGTTATTAGTAGTGTACTAGTGTATATCAGTGTCATACATATTCCGAAGACATCCTGGAGACTTCACATTAAATAATTGGGTGTTATGATAAAAATAAGAACACTTAAATGGCGTGTAAAAATGAATCTTTTGAAAGAAAATTTGCCACTGACAATGCCAAGTCATTGCCACGGACACATTTGTCTGTGTACGGACATATAGAGGACCCCTGCTTCCATTATTCTGCTAATATTTAACTATTCTGAGCTGTCACAATTTCAAATTTTAGTGGACAATCGGAAAAGCAGTGGCACCGGTATTGCAGTCGCTGTAGCGCACTGTTGTTCCTACTCTCACCCATGGCCATGAAGTGTGGGTCATGATCCCGATACAAGCGGGCAAAATGAGTTTCTCAGACGTGTGGCTGGCATCTCCCTTAGAGAGAGGCTTCAGTGACATGTGAGAGACTAAGAGGAGCAAGCTTAGGTGGTTCCGTCATCTAGTAAGGATGCCCGAACTAGTTTGGGCCTGGACCATAACATTTCTCTTTTGGTGTCTCCAGCTAAAAAGTTTGGGAAAACCACTGTGCTATACCGTTTAGCTTGATGTGAAACAAACACCCGTCGTGTTGTATGTTTTCAGACAAATAAAACATACCATACCATATATTTGTTTTATGACACATTGTCTTTGTTCAGAAAGAAATAACTCAGTTAATCTCTGTGTTTTGGTACCTAACACAGGCTGAATGCCTCTCTCTCTCCCCATCCTGAGAAAGATGAACTCATCCTGTTTGGAGGAGAGTTTTTCAATGGAAAGAAGGTAGACTTCACTAATGTATATTATTATTATTATTATTAACCCATTTTTATCTGAGATCAGATTCTAAAAATGTCTTCTACATCCTGACAGTTTTCTGAAAAAGCTATGTTTCTATGTCAGTCGTTCTTCAATTAAAAAAATAGCAGACCGCGCTATGAGCTATTTTTCAATAGCTAAAGCATAACATAATGCTAATACCAAAAGGGGTTCCCGCCCCAAAATGGTGGATTTTTGGACAAAAAGATGTCATTATTACGTCACAGCATGTATGTTTATGTACCTGTAGTTTGTCAATCTTTTAACTTTTGTCTGAAGAAGAGCCTTGTGCTCGAAACGTCACAGATAGTTTTGGTGCAGTAACAAAATAATCTGTCGCATTGGAGCCGTCGGTGTGCGAGCGTTTTATTTTGTGATTCTACTGTTCTACTAACTAACCCATCTAAACGGGTTAAACCAACATTTCTACTTGCACACTTTTTACTTACTAAAATTAAAAATACTAAAAATACTAATCACCATATAGTGGCCAAAATATACGGTTTAATCACAACAAGTTGTTTTTTGTGAGTCATTTGGGGCCTGCTGTTAGCCATACATATGCAGCATCAGCAGCAGCACATAATATCTTTTCTTAATGTCATGTGTCACTCTTGTACTATCTGCGTGAATAACACAATGCAAAAAAACATTTGATTGAAACAAAGTGTCTATCCTTCACAGACGTATTTGTACAACGATCTGTTTTTCTACAACATCAAGAAGGACACCTGGGTGAAGTCAGACATCCCCAACCCTCCTCCACCGCGCTGTGCTCACCAGGTAAACAAACCACAGGGCTTTTCAAACCTCTCACTGACACAGACAGACAGTTTATAGACCATACAAGATGCACCGCTTCTTACATTTTCTGAATCGTGAAAATGTTCTAAATCAATTGGCAGCAAACAGCCCATTTGTATTTGTCTTTACTGCACAAATTGAATGGAAGGAAATTAATATATTATCAATATGAACCACTACAAAATTCATCCTTATTTTTTACCACAAGGTGGCAGATAATACGCTGCAAAAACCTTATCTCTTATCAATGGTTGTCAAACTATTTCATGTTATGGACCCCAAAACTTTCATGTCATTGGCCGCCAACGACCCCCATCTGAAAATATCCAGGGACACCCCCGTGTGCAAAGATTTGTACACGGGGGTGTCATGATAAAAAAAAGCAGATCTACAAGCACGTACTGTAGCACGGCACTCAGCGCTACGAGCTTGCGGATCTGCTATTTTTCCATAGCTAAAGCATAAAATAACGGTTAATGTCGTGAAAAAAAAACACCGAAGTGACACAGATGCATTCCAAGTCTTAATGGGGTAAAACGTCCTCTTCTTGTTTGGCTGTGCAGGCCGTGGTGGTCCCCCAGGGTGGAGGTCAGCTGTGGGTGTGCGGGGGAGAGTTTGCGTCTCCGGACGGCGAACAGTTCTACCACTACAAGGACCTGTGGGTGTTGCACCTGGCTACGAGCACATGGGAAAACATCAAGTACGTACAGTATGCAGATGGATGGTCTTCTCGACAGCGAGTACATTTACTGTACCCTTTTATTTCACCATATTTCTAAATCAGTGATGGAGAGTTGGCAACCAAATGGACTATTATTTGATCTTTAAAGGTTTCATGACATTCATTTTCATTTATTTAAAAATTTCAGACTAATGAATGTTCAGGGGGGTTTTTTTGGGTGCAATTGAGCTTACAAAAAACTTTTTTTTAGTGTCACGATCTCTTTAACTCTTAACATTTTACTCTCTTAACCTTGATATGAAAAGGGTTGAAAGAAAGAAAACCACATTTCTAAATGAATACAAGCGACTCTTGTTGCTGTTCTGTCCAGGGTGCCAGGGGGTCCCTCAGGGAGGAGTGGACACAGGATGGTGCTCAGCAAGAGACAGCTTCTGCTGTTTGGAGGCTTCCATGAGAGTACCAGGTAGGAAGAGGGTTAGGGGCCGTGTCACCATTTACACATGTTTGTCACGTCTGCATGCTTGTGATCTGATCTGGGTACTGATACAGTACACACTACACACACACACACGCGCGCGCGCACACTAGACATGTAACGATATATCGATATTAATCCCGACGATCTGAATCGATTCATTGAAAAACGATAAAAAAAAGAAAAACTTTTAAAAATATGTTTTTTTTTTTATATATCGTGAAAAATCGTATTGTAAACCTCATATCGTGATACGAATCGTATCGTGAGTTGAGTGAATCGTTACATGCCTAGCGCACACACAACCTTCACATGCACTTCACACAGGAATGGTTTGCAAATCGGAAAGTAATATTTGAAAATATTGGTTCCTCTTCGTCTCTTTCACAAAATGATAAAAGTCTCTACTAATATAGGTGTTCTTCTCCTATAGGGATTTCATCTACTACAACGACCTCCATGCGTTCTCTCTGGACACGTTCTCCTGGTCCCGCCTCTCTCCCTCGGGCACCGGCCCGTCGCCCCGCTCCGCCTGCCAGATGACCTCCACGCCCGAGTCCAACGGCGTCATCATCTACGGAGGATACTCAAAAGCGGTGCGTGTGTGACTGTGTGTGGCGCCCAACCCCTCTCTCGCGCTCTCTCTCTCTCTCTCTCTCTCTGTCCTGCTGTGTCACAGTGATAGGAAGTCAAAGCAATCAAATAGGTAGGAGCGCACCAAGTTTAGGGAGGTGCTAGCCTGAGCTAACGCTAGACATTTCTGGCCTAGATGGGAGGGTCGCGGCTCAGAAAAACGCGCACCATGATTGGATCTCATCGATCTGTCCGTCACCGCCGGCCCCTCCTCTCCCCCCTAGTGCAGCGCTACGTCACATCATTTGGAGCGACGCCCACCCGGAAGGGTTGACTCCCACTTTTAGACCAGAGCGGCCAATGCGTTCCTCCAGGCTTTCAATTTTTGCACCAACAAAGTGAAAGCCTGGTACCGAGGCTAGGGAGGTGCTGACCACGGGAGAGATCAGTTTCTAAAAATGTCGTCTAAATCCTGACGGTTTTCTGACAAAAAGCTATGTCGTTTTCGGTTTTCAAAAATAGCAGACCTACAAGCTCGTAGAGTGGCGCGCTATGAGCTTGTAGATCTGCTATTTTTCAATAGCTAAAGCATAGCATAATGCTAACACCAAAAGGGGTTCCCGCCCAAAAATGGGTTAAAAAGGAAAGGAGAGGTCGCACAAACTCGTAGTCCCGATGCCAAAAAAACGCTTTATTTTACCAACGTTTCGACAAACGGGTTGTCTTCTTCAGGCTATGAAAGTTATAGAATGTAACATAAGGACAATTTTGAGGTATTTGTACTTTACTTGAGTATTTCCAATTTCTCAGAGGCAATTATTTGAAAACTCTAGTTACTTTGTAGATTTTGATTCATATTAATGAATCACTATTATCTGCATTTTGACGACAATACGTTTGTAGTACATTTTGAATTCCAGACTTTTACGGCGGAGTATATATTTCTACATTGCATTATTGAAACCTTTTACTTAACCCATTCTGACCGGGCACCCATTTTGGTGTTGGCATCATGTTATGCTTTAGCTATTGAAAAATAGCAGATCTACAAGCTCGTATCGCGCCACCGAGTGGCGCGATACGAGCTTGTAGGTCTGCTATTTTTTGAAAAATCGAAGAACGACTGACATTTTTTAGAATCTGATCTCAGGTCAGAATGGGTTAATCAGACCCAGTGTGTGTCCAGCGGAAACCTCGTATGAATCTGATCTCAGGTCAGAATGGGTTAAGTAAAACATGTGAGTACTTTCCCCTCTACTGTGCTGTGACGTCTGTAATAACTGTGTGTGTTTGTGGGGCTGTGCAGAGAGCTAAGAAGGACGTGGAGAAAGGGACCATCCACTCCGACATGTTCCTTCTGAAGAGAGAGGAGAGGGACGGCCAAGGTAGGCAATACTCACCAATCCTTATTAACCCGAGTGGACCTGATTCTGCAAATGTCTTGTAATTCCTCACAGTTTTCATGTCAAGGATCCCCACATTTATATAGTTGGCTCTGCCAAAACCCAAAGCGCATCTCAAATCCCGTGGCTCAGCGGTCCATCCAGGCACCTTGGCTGGTAATCCAGTCCTGGCAGTGTGCCGATCCCAACGGCCTTTACTGCATGTCCCCCCCCCCCCCATCTCTCTCTCTCCCCATTTCCTGTCAGCCTACTGTCTGTCCCTCCATAAAAAATATAAAATGAAGGCGAAAGCCACAAAAATCCAGGCTGCCACACAGAAAATTATTTATTAGAGAGAGGGGGATTCTTTCTTTCAATCATTTTATTTTTCCTTTTTTGCACAAACTTACATATATCAGTACACATATACATAGACTGACTATAACACTGACATACCTACATACATACATCCATACATCATCTTCTTCTTACTACTTATTCATGTAGTCTTCGAAATCACAAAACCTTTGTACTTAACAGGAATGAATGGTTCCTTCATTTGCAAAACCTCTTTATAATATTTCTGCGTATTCTCCTCTCCATGTATTCCACAACTGGGCCCCAAACGAAGACAAATCCATCCATGTCTCCTTGGAGAACATGTGTGAGCCGTTCTAGTGGGAACATGGATTCTTATGCAAGGCAGTGCACTGTATATACAGTACATCAGGCTTAACCCATTTTGGGCGGGCACCCATTTTGGTGTTTTAAACATTATGTTATAATTTAGCTATTGAAAAATAGCAGATCTACAAGCTCATAGCGCGCCACCGAGTGGCGCGCTACGAGCTTGTAGGTCTGCTATTTATGAAAAATCGTGAAAATGTGCCTAAAATTTGGAATATATCTTTTCAGAACAAACGTTTTTAACTCAAATCTTTGCTTCTGGGGAGGGTCCCTGGAACAACATACTTTCAGATGGGGGTCGGTGGCCAATTACATATAATTTTCGGGGTCCTTGACATGAAATATTGAGTGATATAGGCCTAGAAACATAGGTATTTCAGAAAACTGTCAGGATTTCGAAGACATTCTTTTCAGGCCTGAATGGTTTAAATGCAAACCAACATGCACTGAACGTCATGTCGTGTGTCTTGTCTATCCCTCTGGCCCCCCAGAGAAGTGGTCGTGGTCCAGGGTGAATCCCCAGGGCAACAAGCCCAATCCTCGCTCCAGCTTCTCCCTGGCGGTGGGCGCGGGGGGACGGGCGGTGCTGTTTGGTGGGGTCTGCGACGAGGAGGACGAGGAGACCCTGGAGGGAGACTTCTACAACGACCTGTACCTGTACGACATGGCGAAGAACCGCTGGTTCCCCGGTCAACTCAGGGTACTATTTAATGAATATGTATTATGTACTTTTATTATGTAAAAAAAAATGCATCCATGGTTTCTAATATTCGTATACGACATTTTTCCTGCCACAATTTTGATTTGTCTATACACTAGGGCTGGGTGCAATAACCGCAATACCGCCATACCGCCGGTATGTAACGCATACCGCGGTATCGGGTTCATTACCGCGGTAAAAAAAAAAAAAAAGATGTTTTTTTTTTTTTTTTTTTTTTTTTTATGAAATGAAAAGTGTATCATAATAAACAGTGACGCTCAGTCAGTCTAATCATGCCAGCAACACAACAACACCAGAGGGAGTTCAAAAAACCATGTGCAACCCAGATTCGGCACAAACAAGGATTGATTGATTGATTGATTGATTAAAATATTTATTAACAGTTTGCAGAATTACACTACATTTCAAGCACAACTCAATACAAAGACTGTTAACTGTGAGTGGACACTTGTTTACCAGAGGGTCCACCTAAATTAATTTCACTCCTATGCCACAAAAATGTGGAACGCCCTACCAACTGTCATTAAGATGTAAATCCCTTGACTCCACCCACCCCTTTCCCCCCCTCACTGTATACGTTTTCCCCCTTTTTACCTCCTTTATGATGATTTCCTGTTTTTGGCTTTATAGAAGTGCATAGTGTACAAAATTATATGATGAATTGAAAATGGTGAACCCTCTTGTAAACAAGTGTAATGCTTTATGGCAGGGGTATTCAATTAGATTAGACGATGTGTCTACTGTGTGTCTGTCCAGGGGAACAAGACGGGGAAGAAGAAGAGTCGTCGGGGAAAGAAAGGCGTGACGGAGGGCGAGGGCCTGGGGGGGGAGGAGGGGGGGGAGGCGTCCAGTGCTCCTCAGGGACCCTACGAGGTCATCAAGGAGATCGTGGCGGAGGACGGGACCGTGATGACCATCACGGAAGTGATTCCCGGAACACAGGTGGTCGAGGAGGACGAGGAAGAGGAAGAGGACGACGATGAAAGTTGGTTCTCATTACATTTTTGCCTCTCCTATTAATGTCATTTACAAGTAAAACGAACACATAAAGGAACACATAAAACATGTTTTGCTGAACAGTTTTTAAAGGATAATTGGACCAAATCACATTTGACTGAGTAGCGAAGTGATAAAACAAACGGAATGCAGCGAATCAGTCTTGAAACCAGGCACCAGGCTAGGGTTTGTCGTTGTCGTTAATGGCTCCACACCTCCCTCCCCGTTCCCCTCAGGTTCGGCCCCCCTGGTGGAGCCCTGCCCGAGGTCCAGCGCCATGGCGGCGGTGCGCTCGGGCAAGCTGTTTGTGTATGGCGGAATGTTTGAGGTCGGAGATCGCATGTTCACCCTGAACGACTTCTACTGCCTCGACCTCCACAAGATGGACAAGTGGGAGGTTCTGGTCGAGATGGACCCCAGTGAGTACCGCACACACACACACACACACACACACACACACACACACTCATTCGCATGCACGCACGCACGCACGCGCACGATGGTGATGGACCTTTGTCTCTCAACAGAGACACAGGAATGGCTGGGAGAGTCTGACTCAGAGGGCGATGAAGAGGAGGAGGAGGAGGGGGAGGAGGAGGCGGCGGGGGGGGAGGAGGCGGCAGGAGGAGGAGACGAAGAGGAGGAGGAGGAATCTGAAGAGGAGAGCGACGACGGGGAAGGTACTAGAGTTTTCCATCTTTGTTTTTCCCAATTTATTTTCTCTGGTGATGAAATGACGATAGAACAGAGGGGGCAGAGCAAGAGGCATCTGTAATAAACAGGGGTGCACATAACTGGTGTGCCAGCGCGCAGCATGCGTGGCAGATCAAAGGCATGGAGGCGCATTTGGGTACCAAGAGAATCCTGATGCAACATTCCGGTGCATTGGCATTGGAAGAAGCAAGCAAGCCGAGATCTGGTGTCACATACTACAAATGTCTATCTATGTCCTGTGTAAATACAAGACCCCACGTGGATTAAACACAAGCTTTTAAGCCAAAGTTCATATATTTACGATGTGAAAACCATGCATCTGTCACGTAAAACAATGTACACATTTTGGAATTACGTTAAACATGGAACCTCCACTGCTTTAGGTGAGGAATTCGAGGCTCTGCTAAGTTCAGGTTCTTGTGCAATCTCATGCTGGCTAAAGTAAAGTTGTGGTAGAGTAGAGACGTCCGCAGCAGCAGTTAGATCAGGGGTTCTCAACGTTTTTGGATGGGGACCCCCAAAAATGCTTTGGCCATGTCTCGCGACCCCCGCCACTCCCCCCTCCTCCCCACCACCATAGGGTTAGTTTATGTGTACTATATAAAATCTAAATTTCCATTTTCCAGCCATTCAGTTGCAAAAAAAAAAAAAAACTTTATTTTTTTTGGGGGGACCCCCCGAGGGGTCGCGAGCCCCAGGTTGAGAACCCCTTCAGAACCCATTCTGACCGGGCACCCATTTTGGTGTCAGCATCATGTTATGCTTTAGCTATTTAAAAATAGCAGATCTACAAGCTCATATCGCGCCACCGAGTGGCGCGATATGAGCTTGTAGGTCTGCTATTTTTGAAAAATCGAAGAGCGACTGACATTTTTAGAATCTGATCTCAGGTCAGAATGGGTTCATCAGGACCAGTGTGTGTCCGGCGGAAACCTCGTATGAATCTGATCTCAGGTCAGAATGGGTTAACTGTCATGGGCGATATTGCAGTTGTGTAAAACGCATGTCTTTCTGCCTACCACATGTTCTGTGTGTTCTTCATGGTTGATGTTCTGTGTCATTGATGGGTCCATTTGCATACCCCGTGTGTCTCCAGATGACACCGTGCATCCTCCCGCCCAGGACGGGGAAGCGCTGGCGGACTACCAGACCCGTACGGAACAGTACTGGACGGGGCTGGCCCGCGCCAACATGGGCCCCGACGGAAAGGACAAGAAAGTGGCCAAAGTTGGACTTGCTATGGCTAAAGTCTTCTATGAAAGACCCAGTAGTGTGATATGAATGGCGAGTAAATCGGACATGGTTGTGTGTCAGTGTTGTGTGTGCGTGTGTGTGTGTGTGTGTGTGTGTGTGTGTGTGTGTGTGTGTGTGTGTGTGTGTGTGTGTGTGTGTGTGTGTGTGTGTGTGTGTGTGTGTGTGTGTGTGTGTGTGTGTGTGTGTGTGTGTGTGTGTGTGTGTGTGTGTGTGTGTGTGTGTGTGTGTGTGTGTGTGTGTGTGTGTGTATTGTTTATAATGGATTTGGCTTTGTTTTAATAAAAGCTCATTGGTCTAAAAGTCCAAAAGATTGACAGTATCAAACACTGTACAGTGCCAAAAAGATGGAAGAAGAAGGAACACCCAGGGGTAAAGCCTCCTGCCCAGTAGCCACCACCACGGAGAGTACCTTGGCCAGGTGTGTTCAGTTCAAACACACGGCTGGCCTCGTTAGGAGAGAGGGCCATCTTGTTGTTGGAGACTACACAGGTTAGTCAAAGGCTGCCTGTCAGCGGGGCTGTTGAGCTACTGGACAAGTAAGACGCCAACGCAGCTGTTGTGGCAGTCCGACACACACACACACACACACACACACACAGACCTTTTTTTCTCTTTTTTTATTTTTTAAAGTTGTTTTTTTGTTCTCTTTTTTAAAGTAGTTTCTTTGTTTTTTTGTTTTTTTTATTCCTCTGCGTACGCTCCCAGCCAGCCCCATCTGATCTCTCTCACACACACACACACACACACACACACACACACACACACACACACACACACACACACACACACTGAAATTACCATAATAATAATAATAATGGATTGCATTTTTATAGCGCTTTTCTATGCACTACGACGTGCTGACTCAAGCGCTTTTACAATGGTCCATTCATTGGTACATTCATTCATTATTCATACATTATTTCACCGTGTTTGGGTGAGACCCAGTTGGTTGGTCCTCAGGGATGGGCTCCTCATTGAAGTGAAAAAAAGTGGCAGGAATCAAATAAAAGTGATTTCATCATGCCCGAAGACCAACCACTAGGGGGCAGCAGTGACAAGGCTACACAAGTGTGTGTGTGTGCCTTCAGATGCCAATCAGAATTGGCATAAATTTGGGCCCTATTTTTGTCAGTGCCTTACCCCCTTATAACACAAAAGCGAATTGAATTACAGAGGTTCTCGGGGGTTGTGTCCTTCATTCAGTAATGCTAAAGAGATTTCTCATGTAATGCTTGAACATGGAGAAACTGGATTGATATGTACAGTAATTGTAATCTTTAAATCTGTAATCACATGTACCCATGTGGGGTTTAAAGCCTTAGAAAAATAAGCTCTGTTCAATAAATGTATAAATATGTCAACATCTTTGTTTCTCTGCACAAATATGTCCGTACTGGAGTTTTACAGTGCATCATGTCTTCCCCTATCTGTGTCCTCATAGTATTCCTGCATTATGTCTTCCCCTATCTGTGTCCTCATAGTATTCCTGCATTATGTCTTTCCCTGTCTGTGTCCTCATAGTATTCCTGCATTATGTCTTTCCCTGTCTGTGTCCTCATAGTATTCCTGCATTATGTCTTTCCCTATCTGTGTCCTCATAATATTCCTGCATTATGTCTTTCCCTATCTGTGTCCTCATAGTATTCCTGCATTATGTCTTTCCCTATCTGTGTCCTCATAGTATTCCTGCATTATGTCTTCCCCTGTCTGTGTCCTCATAGTATTCCTGCATTATGTCTTCCCCTGTCTGTGTCCTCATAGTATTCCTGCATTATGTCTTTCCCTATCTGTGTCCTCATAGTATTCCTGCATTATGTCTTTCCCTGTCTGTGTCCTCATAGTATTCCTGCATTATGTCTTTCCCTGTCTGTGTCCTCATAGTATTCCTGCATTATGTCTTTCCCTGTCTGTGTCCTCATAGTATTCCTGCATTATGTCCAGTATGTGTGCGTTTGACCCTCCAGAATGTGGGTAATCCAGCGACGAGTATCCACAGAGAACATCCCAACTGAAACTCCAAATGTAAGTAAGCAAGTCAGTCATAAGGCAGTCATTGATCGGAACACGTGGGTGTAATTTCAGGGACGGGCCGCTCGGGTTTCCATTCAGTGTCCCTGCCTGCATATGGACTTCCTCATTGACCAATGCATTTTTGAGCGGTGCCTAACCTCTCCAATGAACGTCTATGTGTGTCCGTCCCTATATGTATGTCCATTTGAGTACAGACACCTGCAATACCTAAAGTGGCACGGTTGAGCAGCTTAATGGGCTACAGTACAGCTGTTGAGCTTCACACTGACCACTATAACTAACAATAGCACAGTACAGTACACACACACACACACACACACACACACAGCCTGCACTGCTCAGTTTACACAAGGCGTGATTTTGTTTTAGTGAGGCTCTGATTGGAATTCGGCATGTGACATCACAGACTGTTGTGATGCCCTGAGTAAAACCTGGATACAGTGAGTGTTATGTCTAAAGAACATTTAGTTGTAAAAGAGTCCATCCATCCATCTTTAACCGCTTATCCGTAGTCGGGTCGCGGGGGCAACAGCTCCACCAGAGAGCTCCAGACATTCCTCTCCAGAGCAACATTAGTAACTTCCTCCTGGGGGATCCCGAGGGGTTTCAAGGCCAGTGAGTGGATGTGATCCCGCTTTGGATATATGCACAGTGCTAGAAACCAGGACAGTTTATAATTTAACTCATTGACTTTAGGCAAAATAGAAATGTTTCAGTCTGTGTCCCTTCCCTGCCAAGGTCTCCAAGCCTGATATCTTATTTCGAAGACCCATTAACTCTGGGCCGAGAACCGGAAGTTAGTAATGGCTATAGTTAGCCACAATCATACATATATGTCAACAACATATATGTTTCAACATTAGAAGTAATTATTAATCAATTATGGCGACAGTGGCTCAAAAGGTACAGAGTTAATGTTCAAGTTTCCCTGAGCAAGAGAGACTTAGAGAAACTTAACGCCTAAATTGCTCACCTGAGCAGCACAATTTCATATACGTATATTACAGTAGTATCATTGAGACTTTTCAGATGTCTGTCTTGGAAAATCTATTTCATTTCAAGTTGATGAAAAACACTTAAAATATATAATCCAAGTGTCTGTAAACATATTTTAGTCACTGTGACTAATTGTAGGTAGAAAATATGTAGTTTTACAATTTTAAATCTTTTGAACACAGCCTCTCGCTTAGAGAGAGGGTGAGAAGTCATACGTGAGAGACTCGGAGTAGAACCGCTGATCCTTGACTTGGAAAGGAGCCAGCTTAGGTGGTTCGGGGCGGGCATCTAGTGGCTGCCTCCCCACCACCTCCCTATAGGGAGATCCTCGCTGCATGTCTCACTGGGAGGAGACCCCATGGCAGACCAAGGACAAGATAGGGTTGGGGGGGGGGGGATTATATCTCCACACTGGCAAAGAATATTAGTAAGTACCCTTGCCGAGCCATGAGTCCCATAGGGCAGGAGCCTATCTCCTGTTTCTGTAGCGTGAGGCAGCTTGATGTACAAGTACACCCCCTGGACATGACGCTAGTATGTCGCAGGGATTTACCCCCCCCAATCCAACCCTTGATGCTGAGTGTAAAACAGGGAGGCACTGGGTCCTATTTTTAGAGTCTTTGGTATGACCCGGCCAAGGATTGAACCCCGACCTCCCAGTCTCAGGGCGGACACTCTAGACCACAAGGCCACTGAGCTGTGGCCTTGTGGTCAGGAGGAAGGTGTTAATGTTGCAGGAAGACTGGAAGTCTCTGTTGGAACTGTTACCCCAGCCAGTCGATTCCGGATATGAAGCGGTTGACGCTGGATGGATGGATGGCCAGACAGACAGACACTCAGTCCACCACTCCATTCGAACAGTGGTGATCTATTTTGCTACAGGGTCTTTTGATTTGTTCAGACTAGACTTTGTATACATTGTATTTCATAGTCCCCTTGACTCACCCCTTTACCAAATCACTGAGTCTGACTAGGTAGCCATTGTAATTTAACTCCCACTGGCTCTTATGGGGGTCCCCAGATAAACGATCGATAGTTGTTTGTAGTCGGACACAGGTCTGAATGTATGGGACGAAAAATATGAGCATAAACCCCAATTGAGATATGGCATACTGAGTGTTGTGTACACATGTCCCTTCTATTGGCTCTTGACTTGTCCTCAAAGTGTCAGCAAAGTCCTGAGTATGTGATGAAGTACAGTAGCTAAAATGGAAAACAATTTGGAAGACTTCTACTAACTGCATGGTTCAGCTCACCAGCTTCACACTGGCCACATGCTTGCCATATGCGATTAGTCTCCTCATGCAGTGAAACAGAATGGACCGTCAGACTTAATGTGTTTTGTGAGCATCAGGTAACCCACTCACGGTCACGGACATGTTGCCTTTAAGTGCCCCCTGCTGCTAGCCTGCAGAAACGCAGTTCTTTTGTCTTGAGTTTCACCCGTCCGCAGCGAAAAGCTGTCACCAGAGAGGAAGAGGGGAGAGATGGAGAACGAGAGAAACAAATAGAGATGCATCAAAGCGACGGATTGCAGAAGTCAGGAGAAGACGGAAGGGGTGTGAGCGGACAGAGAGCAAACCGCAGGAGGCAGTGTCAGAGAGACAGAGTAAGGAGAACCGGGTGATAAATGGGACGACCAGACGGCTGCTGCTGCAATGATGCAAAGAAGAAGTGGGAGAGGAAAGTAGAGGGGAGACACTGAGACAGAGAGAGAGAGAGAGAGAGAGAGGCGCAGAGGGGAGGACAAGTGATGTGTCAGATAAGACATCAGTCACCATGAGCACCAGCTACTATCCCTGAGTGACCTATTTTATCCTCCTTTGGTGCACCGAACGAGGGATGAGGAGAGGGTGATGAATAATATATAGAGCGGAGGAGAGATGGATGAGGATGAGGCTGCCTGCCGCACGTTCCCTTTCTTTTCCAGCCCCCCTTCCTCTCTTCTGCGTGCCCCTTCTTTATTTTAACTCCAAAGGGGGGAGGGGGCGGCGGGCAATTTTTATAAATAACTAAAGAGTGTGACTTTTTTTTGGGTGTCGCTGATGTGGAGGCATGCATTGTGCGTTGTCAGCGCGTCATTCACTGGTCCTGTTGTTTATGAGTGTATGAGGCAGTCAGAATCAGAGTGGCTACGTCAATACTAGCTGTTTATCACTTTAAAGTGTGCTCTTTGGAGCTCTGTGTTGTTATAAAGCCCTCGTATGTAGGAGCTGACGATGTTTATTAAATATGAGCACACGCAGTCCGGGGCTGTCGGCTGCAAACCGCCACTCCACTGCTGCTCCCAGATGCTTGACATCTCAATTCATCTAGTCTGAAGCACGCCGACACAAATTGCCTCTGCCGTCAAGAAGCAAAAGGGATCACGGACTCGCCGTGTATCATGTGCCCGCTTGAGTGTAGTGTGTACATTATGGAGTACTTGAGAGAAGTCCAATTATTGATCGTTTGGAAATGTCACATACTGTACGTAGACCCTGCTGTACAGATGGGGAATGCATGTATGTCCAATCAACACTGAAATGTATTAATTAATTCTACATTTTATTAGTGTTTCTAATTTAGTGGTTGTTGTAGTCCATTCTAAAAGTTATATCTGAATATAGACCGTGGAAAACCACCGTGCCGTTCTACCCATTGATTCCACATCTAAGTGAACACTGAGGTTGCCTTACAGTCGAACGGTGTATCAGGGATTTTGTGGGGTTTGTTCAATCCCAGTTTATCACTATTGTGGCTGTTGGAAGTGTTCGCTATATAACTTTCTTCCATTTCACTAGTGCACTTGATCTGGTTTTAATTAAATTAAATCAACATTTGTAATCAATTCTGGGTTAGGTAGGTTATAGTAGGTCAGTGTTTCCCAAACTTCTAAATGTCAAGGACCCCTAAATTGACACTAATTAGCCCACGGACCCTCCCATTTGAAAAGATATGCCAGGGACCCCCATAAGAGAAGTTGTTCATGGCTCTAGCAAAGAATCTCAACCCGTTTAATTTCAAGGACCCCCAGTTTGACATGCATTGCTAGGCTACGGTCCCCAAATTAATAGCATTTCTATCTCTGACCCCACATTAGCTGGGGACCCCCTGGAACTCCCTCAAGGACCCCTGGGGGTCCCCGTACTCCACTTTGGGAACCACTGGGTCAGTAAGGTAATTTAGGAACATAGTTATTTTCACACTAGTGCACGTTTTACTGACCTCGGGGTTCTAATCCATTAGTAGTGTTGATCAGCAAGTCAAACTCACTTCTCATTCAACCTCATACTCTCTCTCTCTCTCTCTCTCTCTCTCTCTCTCTCTCTCTCTCTCTGTCACTGTCTCTGTCTGTCTGTCTGTCTCTCTCTCTCTCTCTCTCTCTCTCTCTCTCTCTCTCTCTCTCTCTCTCTCTCTCGTCCCAGCTCGCCTCACCACCAATGGTGGAAAAAGTACTACATGTATTTTCGTAAGTAAAAGTATGAATACTGCAATATATACAACTACTTTGTTACAAATAAACGTCCGGAATTGAAGATGCACTTGAGTAAAAGTGCAAAAGTATAGCAATCAAAATGTACTAAAAGTACTCATTGTGCAGAATGTCCCATTTCAATTTCAACAATAAACTAGGAAAAATAAAATAGGAGGGGCTACAGTAGCACCCCTCAAATGTGTGGGAGTGCTGAAAATGTACTTACTGTAGTTACTTTACACCACTAGTGTGCTTATAGACCTTCGAGTTAATCCCAGCCTTACTGCGATGACTTTATGACTGTAATCTGGGCTGGGATTGGTTTAGCTCCTCCAGACCCTGGCAGAGAGAGAGAGAGAGAGAGAGAGAGAGCCGAGAACAACAGAGATTAGAGCAGTGGTTCCCAAAGTGGGGTCCGGGGACCCCCAGGGGTCCTTCAGGGAGTTCCGGTGGGGTCCCCAGCTAAATGATAGTTTGGAACCAAATTTACCCTTGAGTGTCTGTGACTGAGAGTGTACAGATGGAGACGTTAGGGTCCATTTTGGTTCCATCTGTACACTCAGAGTTAACATTTATTATTATCCATAGACTAATGCGTGTCAAACTGAGGGCCCTTGAAATTAAACGGGTTGAGAATCATTGCTAGAGCCATAAAAAATATATTCTCTCATGGGGGTCCCTGGCATATCTTTTCAAATGGGGGGGTCCGTGGGCTAATTAGTGTCAATTTGGGGGTCCTTGACATGAAAAGGTTTGCAGGGAACCACTGGATTTAGAGAGCCTCATGGGACAGTTCGACTGCATCCGAAGGTCATGTCAGTACATCGATATTTCCCTTCCTCAACCAGCTCATCAGCTGAGTGGCCTCTGACTGTTGTGGGCAAAACAGCTCCGATCCAGCATGCACGGTACGGGGGTGGGTGGGCTCACTGGGCCGGGCTGCATGAGGCAAAGGGTTCTGGGCCTGTGACCAGAACATCAGTGCTTTGAATCATTGGAGCAGTATAGGGAAAATTGAGAAAGTAAATGCACTACTATAGCACTGGCTTGGCCTCGGCGACTTTACAGGCGTCTCGTGCACAGGGTTAACCCATTCTGACAATCTGACCTGAGATCAGATTCATACGAGGTTTCCACTGGACAACACACTGGTCTGATTAACCCATTCTGACCTGAGATCAGATTCTAAAAAATGTCAGTCGTTCTTCGATTTTTCAAAAAATAGCAGACCTACAAGCTCGTATCGCGCCACTCGGTGGCGCGATATGAGCTTGTAGATCTGCTATTTTTCAATAGATAAAGCATAACATGATGCTAACACCAAAATGGGTGCCCGGTTAATTTATGTCATTTTGACCATGGTTTTCCAAACCTTTTCATGTCAAGGACCCCCACATTGACACTAATTAGCCCCCTGCGGACCCCCATTTGAAAATATATGCCAGGTGACCCTAATAAGAGAAGATTATGTACGGCTCTAGCAGTGAGTCTCAACCATTTTCTATGTTTTATTTCTATGTATTTACCATTACCGTGTTGTTCTTGCTTTATGTGAATCGCTCTGGATTATGAGTGTCTGTTAAATGCCTAAATTGTAAGTAATGCTCCCTCCTTCCCTCTGTCTCTCGGTGAGAAACATGGTAAAACACTCAACTGTGCTGGTAGAGCTGCTCACTGTGGCCACCAGTAGAGAGAGAGAGAGTGTGAATTTGTGAAAGCATTCCTGTCTAAACATAAATATGTTGCATTCCAATACTCCATCTGGGTCACCATAGTGGTTAATATTGACTGCGTTAGTCTACTGGTAGATCTGGTGTGGGACGGCAGTGGCTCAGCGGTAGAGTGGCTGGTAGAGTGACCGCATGGAAACCGCCAGGTTCCCTGCAGTTCGATCCCGGGCTCCCTCAGAGTTAGTGTCGAAGTGTCCTTGAGCAACATGCACTCTGAACCCCTGATTGCTCCCGATGTTGCCTTGCATGGTTTCCTCCGCCATCGGTGTGTGAATGGGTGAATGTAATGCTATCTATGTAAAGCGCCTTGGATAAAGGCGCTATATAAATGCACCATTTACCATTTAGCATTTCAAACAAACCTCTTATTTACAAGCACAAATTAGCTTACTAACCTCAATATGTATTAATAAAGGTATCATTCGTTATAATAGCATTCTTATCAACAATATTAATGAATGGCTAATAAGTTACTTATAAGTCCCAAGGTCCAGTATAGGGCATAGCAGTGGCATCCATTTTGTGGTGCCATATAATAGATAAAACCCCATTCATTTTCCTGACCGAGATTTAAAAGAAATATTGATATCAATTATTTTAAACCTGGAAGCAACTCAAATATCCAGGGGAAACTGGAACACTCATATTACGCTGATAATTGGCTACTCTCTCCTGATTGGCTGAAATGTTGGCAGCCATTGGCCTGTTGGCACAACCAATGCTTCTGGAAACCCACAGAGTTTCTGGAAACCCACAGAGCCTATTATGCATTTCTGACCTGAGATCAGATTCATACGAGTTTTCCACCGGACACACACTGGTCTGATGAACCCATTCTGACCTGAGATCAGATTCTAAAAATGTCAGTCGTTCTTCGATTTTTTTCAAAAATAGCAGACCTACAAGCTCGTATCGCGCCACTCGGTGGCGCGATATGAGCTTGTAGATCTGCTATTTTTAAATAGCTAAAGCATAACATGATGCTGACACCAAAATGGGTGCCCGGTCAGAATGGGTTAATATAGCCTTATTAACAAATCATTTGGTTAATGAGCATAATTATAACGACTCGTATATCGATAATTCGATATATTAACTGTCGTTAATTAATGCTTGTTACTAGAATGATAATTTGAAGTGCTACCAACTGTACTAACTTGTGTATGTATTTCCTCACCTTTTCATGCCACTGCATCAGAACTCTGTCTGGGCGACGTTCAGTTCATCTGAGGTAACGCACGCACACATGCACGCACGCACGCACGCACACACACACACACACACACACACACACACACACACACACACACACAGAGCAGTGATGTATGTTCGTAATTTGTGCATGCAGTATAGTTGACAGTCTAATAAATAATACTATCTTGTGTGTGTGTGTGTGTGAGTGAGAGTGTAGCATTCCTGTCTAAACATAAATACGGTGTGTGTGTGTGTGTGTGTGTGTGTGTGTGTGTGTGTGTGTGTGTGTGTGTGTGTGTGTGTGTGTGTGTGTGTGTGTGTGTGTGTGTGTGTGTGTGTGTGTGTGTGTGTGTGTGTGTGTGTGTGTGTGTGAGAGAGTGAGAGACATAACGGCTGCTAAAATCTCAGCTTCCCATCATGCACCTGCATGTGTACAGTGTCTCAACAGCGCCACTTTGTCACCTGTTGGTGGTACCCTAAATAGACAGACAGACAGACATAGGGACACACATTGCTGTGCATTGGAGTGTCTGCACCACTCAAAAAACAGGTGGACAAATGTCAGGGGGGGGGGGGGGCTCGGGATAAACAGGCTGATAGGCACAGGTGAGGAGGAGGAGGATGATGAATAATCTTGGAAGAGGGTGGGGCGGGGGAGTTTGTGTTTCTGTGTGCAGTCAGTGTGTGTCTCTTTAAGAGCTGGAGCACGCTGTTAAGGGGGAGGGTAGTTGGCTGCATTGGAACAGGCCTCTCTAATGAGCAGATTTCTGAGGGAGGGAGGGAGGGGGGGGGGGGGGGGGGAGAGAGAGAGAGAGAGGAGCTCCATCCATCCAGCCATACGAAGAGATTTGAAGAAGGCAGGCAGGCAGGCTGTGCGTCAGCCAGCAGCTCCATAGGGATAACATGGAGGGGTAGCAGGAGAGACTGAGACGTAAACAGGAGGATCATATTATAGATGGATGTTATTTCATCAACAGGACAACCTCCTCGACACAACCCACGCAAAGGATAAACTACTTATGGACGCTGTGGATTAAAGATCTACGGACTAGACTGAGAGCAGGAGAGAGAGAGAGAGAGAGAGAGAGAGAGAGTGTGTGTGTTAATAGACGAGAGGGGAAATTAAATCAATTTGCTTGTTTATTTTCATTCTCCGCTTGTGTGCACTTGTGTGCTGTGCGTGCTTGCCTGTGGGTGTAGTGTGTGTGTGTGTGTGTGTGTGTATGCTTTGGACAGGAGACTGCATTGCTGTTCTCCAGCACCAGACAGACTGTAGACTGAGGACCAAAAAAAAAGATTACCTGATGGCTTGTTTTTATTCCCCCCCGCCCCCCCTCTACATGTGTGAGTTACCTGCTGTGAGACCAGAGGCATGCTGAGCGTGTGTGTGTGTGTGTGTGTGTTTATGGTCATGGTTGAGAATTGAGAAAGCGAGGATGCCGTCCCTAAAAAGCCTTTTCAGGAGCTGATTGTTTTTATTTTTATAATGACATTAACTTGACAACAACGACGACAGCGACAAAATAACACGTACAAGCCTAACAGAGTCTTTATATAGACTACACCGACTTAGGGTATCTCTAAACAAGTACTTGTAACATGGTAAACCGTTGCAGCTCTGTGTGTTTAGCCCCAGCTGGGGCCTTGGGGCTGATCATCAGGGTACCTGGCGGTTTCTAGCCTGGAGTCTGAGAGGTCTGCGAGGACGCCAAGGGGGAGGCAGACTCTGCACCCCAGAGAGGCAGACACATCATCAGGTAGGCGGCGGTGGCTGAAAGCGTGGGCCTGTCGGCGCGCAGAGGAAGGAAGGAAGGAGGAGAGAGAGCAATAGGAGGGGGTGGTGAGTGACTTCCAAGTGCTGTTGCTGCCTTAGTGTGTAGGCAGAGCGATGGCCGGGCCCATGTAGGAGCCCTCCATGACCAAAGGCCCCGACCGGAGAGCGCGACCATGGCAGCTCTCGGCCCACCTCGCTCGTCCGCTCCCACCTGCTGCATGATGACCGGCCACAGCAGAGAAGAGGCCCCGCGGAGCCGCTAGCCGACGGCCACGACGCAGCGACAGAGAGTCTGCCACCCACGAGGATGGTGTGACCGCCTTCCCACTGCCCCCCCGGTCCCTTCCCACCACGTCGGAACAACCCCTTAGCAACGCTCCCGCAGCGGCGGCGGGGTCGTCCCGGTTTGGTTGAACCGTCCGGGAGACGTCTCCTCTTCCTCCCACCACCTCCTCCTCCTCCTCCTCCTCTTCATCCCTGCCCCCCCCCCCCACAGCAAAGCTCACACCACCTGCCTCTCTACCCACAGAACAACCCAATAACCCAGTGGATTTGTTATAGTCTCAAATTAGCCCCTTTCTTTTTCTTTGTTTGTTTCCTTTTTCTTCTTCATTTTTTTTTTTTTCTTTTTGAGGCTTCGGGGGATTTGCCAAGACCTCTGTTACATGCATGTCCACTGGCGGCAGGTTCAACTTTGACGATGGGGGGTCTTACTGCGGCGGGTGGGACGAGGGCAAGGCACACGGCCACGGGATCTGCACGGGGCCCAAGGGCCAGGGCGAGTACTGCGGCTCCTGGCAGCACGGCTTCGAGCTGCTGGGCGTCTACACCTGGCCCAGCGGGAACACCTACGTGGGCACCTGGGGCCAGGGCAAGAGGCACGGCGTGGGCGTGGAGAGCAAGGGCCGCTGGGTGTACCGCGGCGAGTGGACCAACGGCTTCAAGGGACGCTACGGCGTGCGCGAGAGCACGGGCACCAGCGGCAAGTACGAGGGCACGTGGAACAACGGGCTGCAGGACGGCTACGGGACGGAGACGTACTCGGACGGAGGTAAGGCTGCGGGCGCACACGACGGGCACACACAACGGGCACACACAACGGGCACACAACGGGCACACAACGGGCACACACAACGGGCACACACAACGGGCACACACAACGGGCACACACAACGGGCACAACACAGCATTCTAAACTCGATACGGCTTGTGCTTGTAACCACGCCCCGCTTCTGTGGCTAACGCGGAAGTGCTTCTCGCAGCTTTTTAGTCGAAGTATAGTTTCTGACCGCGACGGAGGCCCGCCGTCTCAAGCGAACTTGAGCCATGCGAGCGAGTTAAATCGAGCGAGGTGCCGTGTCGAACGTTGCGAAGTTCGATTGAGCCGGCTCAGGGCCGTTCGAGTTGCGATCCGAATCCCGATAGACATAGAATAGTAATTCATGTTTTGGCCACAAGTTCTGGCGAGAGCGTTTGCCCCGACTGCCACTCGAAGTGGCTACTGGCCAATCACAGCGCGTCCTTGTACAAGCCGTATAGATACACACACACACACACACACACACACACACACAGCCATAGACAGACAGACACAGGTTTTTTTTTCTTCTGACGAGAACTTAGTAGGAGTTGAGGCCTTACATTTAGTTAGACTCGGTTCCACAGGTAAATATTCTGAAAATAGCAGATCTACAAGCTCACAGCACCTCGCAGTGAGCGATATCTTTGCCTCTTTCTTATTTAATTTGACAGTTTGGCCAATGCTTGACCAGTTTCATAGTATGGTTTGTTGATTGATTTTGATGCGGCAATGGTCCTTTTTTTATGATATTAAAAAGGCCTGACACGTCGTCAGGAACTCCCCAAAGGACCCTGGTAATTATTTTACCTGCACATTCAAAAGAACAGAATGTGATAAACCTCTACAGTGTGTAAAGCACTCAAAATTAGTATTTTAATTGTGGTGAAAACTGGGACAATTTAGTGGTGAATGTTGAAAACCGGGAGTGTCTTTTGTGATGTAACCGGGAGTGTCTTTTGTGACATTTTGTTCAGGGACACCCAGGTCCGAAACCGGGACAATCCCGGGCAAATCTCCACAAACAAGTGGATGACTCAGGGTTTGTTTCAGGACACCAGTGTTGTTGTTTTTTAACCCATTCTGACCTGAGATCAGATTCATACCAGGTTTCCGCCGGACACACACTGGTCTGATGAACCCATTCTGACCTGAGATCAGATTCTAAAAATGTCGTTCTTCGATAAAAAAAAAAATAGCAGACCTACAAGCTCGTATCGCGCCACTCGGTGGCGCGATATGAGCTTGTAGATCTGCTATTTTTCAATAGCTAAAGCATAACGTGATGCTGCCCGCCCAGAATGGGTTAAGATATATATATTTTTTTGCGTTTTTAGCCTTTATGCCGTTTTTGCCGTTAGGGTACATGCAGTAACTAGACAGGAAAGTGGGAGAGAGACGGGGAGTGACACGCAGAAAAAGGCCGTCGGGCTCGGGACTCGAACCAGCAGCACGCCGTCCGGCTGGCTGGCTTGGCAGCCTATAGGTGCCCAGACGGTTGAGCTAACCGCCCGGGCCACCAGTGTTGTTTTAAGGTTATTAAAGTGTAGAAAGGCCGGAGTGTAGAAGGTGTAGAAAGGCTGGAAATGAATGTCGGAGAGAGAGGGGGAGACATGCAAGAAGCCGGGAGTGCATGTGGTCTGTACAGTACTGTACTGTACCTGTACTGATATGACCCCCCCCTCTCTCTCTCTCTCTCTCTCTCTCTCTCTATTTGTCTCTTAAAAAAACACACTATCTGCTGTCTCCAAAACCCCTCACCTCCGCTGCCAAAGTGACATTCTGCATATTCGGAGGCTCTAAATTAAGCCTGTAACGCCTTAAGGGGTGCACGACGAGCAGACGGAGGGGGATCATGGCGGGTCCCCTGGTAGAAGTCCCGAGCAACACAAGGGTTTGGAACCCATAACCGGTCGACCTGCTTTTCACACAGAGCTGACGTATCACTTTTTTTTTCTTGAGCCTGGGGACATCCTGGATGCTGAGATGTACCTCGTACCGTACGTGTTCGTGACTACTACGAATTTCTATGGAATATCTCAATTGTTTGATAGTGTAGCCGATACCTTTAGCTACACTATCAAACAATTGAGTTATTCCATAGAAATTCGTAGATGCATACAATTTAGACCCGTCTATCAGACTATTTCCCCCAGAGTTCAGTTCAGGTCCAGTTAGGCTAAATATGTATCCCAGTCGAAGATGCACGCACGCACGCACGCACGCACACACACACACACACACACACACACACACACACACACACACACACACACACACACACACACACACACACGAAAAGTGTTAAGTTCAGGAAAACAGCTGACAGTAGCATACATGCGGTCAAAGCCTTGTTACATAACTATAAGTACTGTAGCAGGTCATTACAACAATGATATGAACTGCATGCATGCACGCACGGCACGCACGCACAAAGGATGGAAGGGTAGAATAAGGACAAAGGAGAAGAAGTCAGAATAGCAGATAATTAACAGGTGGTGGTACAGGATGGTGATAGTGGGGTAGAGTGACAGATTGATGGATGGACAGAGATGAGACAGATTGATGGATGGACAGAGACGATGTTTAGACTCACAGCACAGTCCATCCAGTTGAACTGGCAACCACAATTATTACATAATCGTCTAATCGCAATTATTTGGGATAATCGCAATTATTTTTGTCATCGTTGTTTTCATGTTGAAATATGTTCATGGTACGTGAAAAAAAGCAGTAATAGCTGATCTACAAGCTTACAACGGGTCACAAACTTTTTACCCTGTTTTAAAAATGCCAGTAATTCCTTGGTACAGTATATTTCCGTTATTGGTCATATCTGCCCTGTGCGCTTTTTCAATACGAAGCCTAAAAGGCAAACAAATGTAATTTCTATTCATAATGTTCCAAATTCCAATTTCCATTGCCAAAAATACAATTAAATCGTCGACTTAAATGTGTAATCGTGACAGCCCTACCTGCCAGACCGATGTGATTTCTCTGCGCTCTGTGCAACGTGTTGCGATGCAAATCATTGGCGTGGACACTCAGGATCGATGGATGATGGAACGGCCAAGTGGATAGATGGATGGAGGGACAATTATGATATAATTGTAATGATTGATATTTTTAAATTTGACAGTGTGAGTGCAATGAATGGCATAGTGTGGAGACACAAGAGCAGATATCATTGGAAGGGGAAAGACTAATCATGAATAATAGCGAGTCTGAGCTGATCTACTGATGAATGGGAATGAAGCAGTGTTGGAACGTATCTGTGTTTGATCCTAGATACAGTAATTGCAGAAGAGATTGGCCTAGTTGCAGAATGTGTGAATGTTTCATTCATTCATTTTATTTTGTTTCCCACGTGGTTCTGTCTGTCTGTGTCGGTCTGTATTGTACTGTACATCCATTGGATTTACAGTACCATACAAACACTCAGGTATAGCAGCAGGCTGAGGCTACACAACCACAAACCTTTACCACTAATGGTGTTTGAAGAGTAGCACATTTTTCAATGTTTTCGTTCCATAATCTCTAACTTGAATTAACTAACTTACTACAGGCTTATAAATACAGTGGGGTTGCCAGCTGTCTGCTTTAATCTCCCCATGCTTTGCTTTCATGTTTAATTCATGATTAAGTGTCCACAGACCTTATCTTCTATACTTTATCGTATTGTGAATAGTGAAAATAGCCATTCTACAAGCACTGTGGGATCTAGCGGATTCGAGTGTTATCATTATTATTATTACCATTATTATTATTATTTAGCAAAAATGTTTGGCTATAATGGCACGGCCCAAAATAGGCATACCGGGTTGAAAGTGGTTGAAGTTTTGTTGAAGCAGATATTTTGTATGGCTGACTAAATGACTAGTGTAGGCTGTGAACACACTATGCTCCTGGCTATCCTACAGTAGATATTAGTGTAGGCTGTGAACACAATATGCTCCTGGCTATCCTACAGTAGATATTAGTGTAGGCTGTGAACACAATATGCTCCTGGTTATCCTACAGTAGATAGTAGTGTAGGCTGTGAACACAATATGCTCCTGGTTATCCTACAGTAGATAGTAGTGTAGGCTGTGAACACAATATGCTCCTGGTTACCCTACAGTAGATATTAGTGTAGGCTGTGAACACAATATGCTCCTGGCTATCCTACAGTAGATAGTAGTGTAGGCTGTGAACACAATATGCTCCTGCCTATCCTACAGTAGATAGTAGTGTATAGGCTGTGAACACAATATGCTCCTGGCTATCCTACAGTAGATAGTAGTGTAGGCTGTGAACACAATATGCTCCTGGCTATCCTACAGTAGATAGTAGTGTATAGGCTGTGAACACACTATGCTCCTGGTTATCCTACAGTAGATAGTAGTGTAGGCTGTGAACACACTATGCTCCTGGTTATCCTACAGTAGATAGTAGTGTAGGCTGTGAACACAATATGCTCCTGGTTATCCTACAGTAGATAGTAGTGTAGGCTGTGAACACAATATGCTCCTGGTTATCCTACAGTAGATAGTAGTGTAGGCTGTGAACACAATATGCTCCTGGTTATCCTACAGTAGATAGTAGTGTAGGCTGTGAACACAATATGCTCCTGGTTATCCTACAGTAGATAGTAGTGTATAGGCTGTGAACACAATATGCTCCTGGTTATCCTACAGTAGATAGTAGTGTAGGCTGTGAACACAATATGCTCCTGGTTATCCTACAGTAGATAGTAGTGTGTAGGCTGTGAACACAATATGCTCCTGGCTATCCTACAGTAGATAGTAGTGTATAGGCTGTGAACACAATATGCTCCTGGTTACCCTACAGTAGATAGTAGTGTATAGGCTGTGAACACAATATGCTCCTGGTTACCCTACAGTAGATAGTAGTGTATAGGCTGTGAACACAATATGCTCCTGGTTATCCTACAGTAGATAGTAGTGTATAGGCTGTGAACACAATATGCTCCTGGCTATCCTACAGTAGATAGTAGTGTAGGCTGTGAACACAATATGCTCCTGGTTATCCTACAGTAGATAGTAGTGTAGGCTGTGAACACAATATGCTCCTGGTTACCCTACAGTAGATAGTAGTGTATAGGCTGTGAACACAATATGCTCCTGGTTATCCTACAGTAGATAGTAGTGTAGGCTGTGAACACAATATGCTCCTGGTTATCCTACAGTAGATAGTAGTGTAGGCTGTGAACACAATATGCTCCTGGTTATCCTACAGTAGATAGTAGTGTAGGCTGTGAACACAATATGCTCCTGGCTATCCTACAGTAGATGGATGACGTTTTCAGTTGTCCCTCCTTTCAATTACTTAATAGGAAAATAATCACACCCGTGTGAACTGAGTGGTGCAACTCCCCTCTCTGTCTGTCTGTCTGTGTGTGTGTGTGTGTGTGTGTGTGTGTGTGTGTGTGTGTGTGTGTGTGTGTCTCTCTCTCTCTCTCTCTCTCTCTCTCTCTCTCTCTCTTTCTCTCTGTAATTAGCAGGCAACAGTGCAACACTATCTCTCTCTCTCTGTTTCTGGCACAACAGTGCCACTTTTGCCCCTACTGGTACTCTAAACATAGTCACATAGGTTAGGACGGACATTTCTGGTCCTTGGGAGTGGTTGCACCACTCAGATATACAATGATGGGCAGTAACAGCAACAGGTTGCTCGGTGTCTTTCCTGGGCAGCATTCTATCACGCTAATAGCGTGGATTCATCAAAGCTGTCCGTCCGTCTGTCTCTCATCCAAACCAAGAGTATATTAGTACCGAGCCAGAACATTCAAAAATGGTCGCCTGGTCCGCCCCGTGGTGCTTTGAAGCACTTTCAACCTCGCGTCCCTGTTTTATTGATGTCATATTATCCTCTAGGAATCCAAACGTCGAATAAAAAATGCAAATGTGAGCACGTAGAACAGTCACCCTGTATGTATGTATCGCGTATGTCACGCGATACAGGTCTTTAACCCATTCTGAACGGGCACCCATTTTGGTGTTGGCATCATGTTATGCTTTAGCTATTGAAAAATAGCAGATCTACAAGCTCATAGCGCGCCACCGAGTGGCGCGCTACGAGCTTGTAGGTCTGCTATTTTTGAAAAATCAAAGAACGACTGACATTTTTAGAATCTGATCTCAGGTCAGAATGGGGTTAATCAGACCAGTGTGTGTCCAGTGGAAACCTCGTATGAATCTGATCTCAGGTCAGAATGGGTTAATCAATCAACTATATGCACTAGAGAAAACACTACGTTCCCCCATCATCCTCAAACAACCAACCTTTTCTAAAAAAAAACCACACTAATATAATGCATGTTATTATGGATGAGCATTGTTTCATTCCTGCCACCTCCTCTCTCTCCCTTCCTCTCTCTCTCTCTCTCTCCCTTCCTCTCTCTCTCTCTCTCTCTCTCTCTCTTCCTCCCTCTCTCTCTCCTTTGCTCTACTGCATTTCTGCAGAGCCACTCGGTACAGTAAGGGTTTCCATAGCAACCGCTCACCGACATGCACCAGGTCAGCATGAGGCACGAGGGACTCGCTGTTCCTGGCTGCTATAGGCTGGCCCGCTGGTGGTACTGAACCGCGATTGGTGGTCTGTCCCTGGCCGGGGCTAATGGTGTTTACCGAGATGAGCAGCTAAGCTGACTGATTACCCGACCACAGAGGGAGAGATGGTAGATGGAGAGAGAGAGATAGAGAGATAATAAAGACAAGCAGTTGTTTGTATAGGGCACTACAAAGATCCGGTGATCGTGTCAGCGAGAGGTTAAATTAGTCATATCGTATACTGTAAGGGAGAGGGGGGAAATTACTACCCTCGGTTATAGAGAAGAACAGAGCCCGTCTTAATGTAATGGTTGTAGTGTCTGCGTAGATAATGCATCACACACACAGTCATTCAGTGGGAATTGAATACCCTTTGTGCCCCCTTTACTACGCATGAACACTAAACGAGTGAATGAGTGTGTCATGAGAAGGCCATTAGAGTGACAATTGGCATTGTGAAGGTACACTATATGAGGAGATGGCTTCCAGGGAATTGGTTTAGAGTTGGCCTGTAGGTCTATATAGGATGGGAATGTGTGTCCTCCCGACCAAGGTTTTTATCGCTTAGAAAATGTTTTTCGATTTACATTTTTGTTGCGTTTTGACTTCGTGTTTTACATTGGTGTGTGTGTGTGTGTGTGTGTGTGTGTCTGTGTGTGTACGTGCGTTACATACAGGGTATTATTTTAAGGGTTGATCGACATCTGCTGCGACACTTTGCTGCAGATCTAAAATAGGGTGAGTTTTGCTGAATTTGGTCACAGGCAGGTTCACTTTTGGGATAGTTAACTTATGACTCAGCCATGAGTACACAGTAAAGCCCTGAGTGACTGACTCAGTCCACAGTGTTCCCTCTCTGCAGCATGTTGCTGAACAACATCTCACAGTGTGTGTGTGTGTGTGTGTGTGTGTGTGTTTGACAGAATAATGTGTGGGAGGAAGCCAAGTAAGTGAACTCCTGCCATCCTGTAAAGTCATAGCCTGCCCTTAGAGTATATATGAATACAGACGGCTCCCGGAGGAAACCCTGAGGCGAAATGGACATAGTGGCCCGAATGTTGGTATTGCAGCGCTGGCCCCAAACACATGAACGCGCTGGTCCGTTTGACTATCGTTGTGCACGTTCATGATGACACGTGAATGCTGATGTTCGGAGGTCATGTGTTTATCCGGTGATCACGATTGGAACATTGGCATTTTTCTAGAGTAAGGATTGGCCTCATTTTAACTTGCTAAGCATTAACGCTAATACTTAAGCATCCAAGATGTAACCCAAAACCGTCATCTGCCTGATATAAATACTACCCTCACTGCGCCCCTCACTTCACACAAGTGTGATTTTTTTTTAAACTTATCATAACCCATGGCACCCCGTGAGACAAAAAAAAAGTGCATTCCTATTGGTCGAACTACGGAATGGATTGAATATGGCCGAGCAACTCGCTGCAAACTTGTTCTGTTTTGGTGCGTTTCTTCCTCTCCCTCTCTCCTGACTGACGAGTCAAGGGGAGACGAGGATAATTTGTCTCTATTGTAAAACCAAGCCTGCCGTCCACTATTGCTATTTCCACAATTAACCCATTCTGACTTGAGATCAGATTCATACGAGGTTTTCCACTGGACACACACTGTTCTGATGAACCCATTCTGACCTGAGATCAGATTCTAAAAATGTCAGTCGTTCTTCGATTTTTCAAAAATGGCAGACCTACAAGCTCGTATCGCGCCACTCGGTGGCGCGATATGAGCTTGTAGATCTGCTATTTTTCAATAGCTAAAGCATAACATGATGCCAACACCAAAATGGGTGCCCGGTCAGAATGGGTTAAATGCAGGCCCAGAAAGAGAGAGAGAGAGAGAGAGAGCGGAAGACAGCCGTGTGCATTTGTAGAAGAGACAATTATGAATTCATCCCGGAGGTTGGCGCGCGATCGAATCTCGCTCGGATGTTTACACCACTTTGTGATCATTCTGCGTTTACGCTCTCCCCGCTGCTGCCACGCTGACCCCTTCCTCAAAAAAATGCAAATCACTGGCGTCCTTTAAAACAGGCCTAAAATCCAGCAGGCCAAAGCGAGAGGAAACCAGAAGAAGTGCCCCTCGGGGCACAGGTTTCCACCAGGATTGATATTTGGATGAAATCTGAAGGACTAATATAAAAAAAAAGAGTGTTGCACATAAATGGGCAAATGTTTTGCCATGGCCTGGCCTTTAACCCATTCTGACCTGAGATCAGATTCATACGAGGTTTCCGCCGGACAAACACTGGGTCTGATTAACCCATTCTGACCTGAGATCAGATTCTAAAAAATGTCAGTCGTTCTTCGATTTTTCAAAAAATAGCAGACCTACAAGCTTGTATCGCGCCACTCGGTGGCGCGATATGAGCTTGTAGATCTGCTATTTTTAAATAGCTAAAGCATAACATGATGCCGACACCAAAATGGGTGCCCGGTCAGAATGGGCTAGAGAGTGCACATACAAAGTTGTACACAGATCCATGCAGTTATCGGTAAAAACAGGAATTGGCCTGTTATAGCGCCACCGTGAGGCTGATTTGGAAAGAATTAAGTCCTTGGCCTAGTGGATTATTTTTTTGTATTTTCTGTGTCATGTTCCAGTTCCATCTAAACTCTAAAGAATGCCTGCTATTATCTCACATATATATATTCCAGCACCAAGGATAGCTCTGTGACTCGTGGCCAGGCAGATGTGGAAAAGACAGACCCAGTAACCTACTGTAGTACACCATATTTACACACACACACAAAATGTTCATCATTTTTGAGTGCAGTGATTTTTTTTTCCCCAGATGTGTTTATGAGGTGACAGTACTTCATTAGACCCCTTGGTGTGGTTGTTTTATGTGCAATGATGTCACTTTGTATTTAGGGTTTCGTTCTGGAGGCTGAAACCTTGACAGTCAAAATGTGCCAATGAAAAAAACAGTGATATACTGTAGTCACCTCACAATATCACCCCCTCCCCTAACCCCCCCTTTATCATACAACAACAGCCCTGGGTGCGGCTTCAGTTCAGGTGGATCACCACCCATCACCACCCACCACCAGGCAAACCAGGCATTCTTAATGAAGTGGTGGGCGTGTCCACATAACATTTTAGCAAATCCTACTGACTACACTTTTTGGAACAAATTCTTCCTCCTTATATCCTATTAATTATTTAGCGAACTGTCTTGTCAGTCAGTCAGAGTACTTCCTTAGCATAGAGCAAGACAGCTGCTCGCTTTCTGCGCCATCTCACAACGCCACGACGCACGGACCACCTCACGGAACCTGTCCTCCACCCTCAATCTGTTTTTAGCGAGAAAAAACAAAAACATCTCCCCGCAAATCACATGTCACCAGTGTCGCCAGCGAAATACATGTTGGGACGGACACAGATTAATACTGGGACACACTTTTCCGCGCAACAGACCCACACAGGTAAAAAAATAATCCCCCCTATCACATTACCCACACTGAACATCATTTGCTGTTCATATATTCAGAACGGGTAAGGACTAGTAATATAATAATACCTGATGATCGAGTGCGCGTGGTTGACCATGTTTTTACTGTAGTTCAGTATTTTGACCCGGCCTCCTATGTCCAGCTTTCCGGGTTTGTGTGCAAACACAAACATTGGCTGATCCCCCCATAGCGATGATTTGATTGGCTGAGCAATTAAAGTACACGAGGATAAAAGTGAGGGCAAAAAAAGTGATTTGGCCGGAATGACATTTTGTGATGATTTGATTGTTTAGAGTCTGTGATCTCTCAATTAATTTTAACGTAGCAGTATGGCCCATATCATCCATCCATCTTCAACCGCTTATCCGTAGTCGGGTCGCGGGGGCAACAGCTCCACCAGAGTGCTCCAGACTTCCCTCTCCAGGTACTGGTATGTGGCTGGTACTGTACATACCGACTCAATGTGTCTATAGCTGTAACAGGCACTTCTTGCATCCCTAACCTTTAGCCACAGCATTGAGTGATCCGGTAGGTGACATTTATCTCCAATCAAGTTAATATGAGCTCTGTCCTAGTCTACCATTTGTGATGTGAGCAATGTCTTAACCCATTCTGACCTGAGATCAGATTCATACGAGGTTTCCACTAGGACACACACTGGTCTGATTAACCCATTCTGACCTGAGATCAGATTCTAAAAAAAATTCAGTCGTTCTTCGATTTTTCAAAAATAGCAGACCTACAAGCTCGTAGCGCGCCACTCGGTGGCACCAAAATGGGTGCCCGGTCAGAATGGGTTAAATTCCAAACAATACTCACAACAGTCAAAAGGCGCTACAATATAACCCAACCACCGCTTTACCCTTTGGTGACACCGTACGGACGTGTATGGAATGTTTCCCCATGTTTATTAACCTAGTCATGAATTGCAACTCTCCGAGGGATGGAGTCAATAGTAGTATGCAAACCTGCATGCTTGTAAGCGAAAACAACAGATCTACAGGAGATTGTGAGCTTTTTAGATGTTCTTTTTTTGGCTCTTCATTGTACAACATACTGTATAGGGCGAGAGTGGACTAGATAGACACTGATTATAATACGTAAATTATAATGAATATAATTACAGTAAATTGGTCACAGAAATGGAGCTATTGTCTTTGGTGACAGAGAGAGAGAGACGTCAGAAAGAGGCGAGCAGGCTGAACAGAACCAAACAGAGGACTGGGATTTTTCCACTTCACCGTCTGGGTCTAATTTTTCTACGCTGTCAGCAGCAACCTGCAATACTCTGTCCTCTGTCTCAACTCACGTTTGTACCAGTAGTCTGACTTTATACAGCTCTTTACAGGCAGAAGTCAAGCAGGATATACAGTAGCTACTGTAACATAACAGTTTGACTGTGGGATAAAAACATTGCAG